>NC_069502.1:176620084-176647584 GCF_027579735.1 Bombina bombina | reverse complement strand
TATGTGTAAATATAACTTTTCTTTACCCATAGGAATCAATGGGGCTGCGTTACGGAGCTTTACGCTCCTTTATTGCAGGTGTTAGGCTTTTTTTTAGCCGGCTCTCCCCATTGATGTTTATGGGGAAATCGTGCACGAGCACGTAAACCACCTCAAAGCAGCGCTGACATTTGTGTGCAGTATGGAGCTCAACGCTGCCATATTGCCTTCAAACGCAGGTTTTTGGAAAACCTGTAATAGCAGCGCTATTAAAGTATTAAAGGTGAGTGGTGGAAATAACTTGCAAGTTATTACCGAGCCCCTCATAACGCAAAACTCGTAATCTGGTTGTATGTTAATTTAAAAGGTCAATGACAATAACTGTTAACATTATTTTTAGAATTTAGAACTGTTCTTATTATGGATATCAAATAAATTTCCTGTCTGCTCAAAATATTGTATTCATCACCCCCTCTTCTTGGCAGAGTCATTTTATCATAGCCTTCCACTTAAAGGGACATTATACACTCATTTTTTCTTTGCATAAATGTTTTGTAGATGATCTATTTATATAGTCCATGAAGTTTTTTTAAAAAAAAAAAAATGTTTAGTTTTGCTTATTTTTAAATAACATTGCTCTGATTTTCAGATTCCTAACCAAGCCCCAAAGTTTTATGTGAATACCGTCAGCTACCTTCTCCAGCTTGCTCCTCCAAAGCTAAACTGAGAGCTTCTAAGTAAGTTTTTAAACAGTTTTATACTGGATTTTTATATCGGTATCTGTGCATCTTATTCTTTATAGTAGTGTCTATTACATGCAGTTATATACAAATGAGTGTATACTGTCCCTTTAAAGGGACAGTCAAGTCCAAAAAAAACTTTCATGTTTCAAATAGGGCATGTAATTTTAAACAACTTTCCAATTTACTTTTATCACCAATTTTGCTTTGTTCTTTTGGTATTCTTAGTTGAAAGCTAGACCTAGAAAGGCTCATATGATAATTTCTAAGCCCTTGAAGGCCGCCTCTAATCACATGCTTTTGTATTTTATTTTCACAGCGGGGGGAGCTAGTTCAGGTAATACCTATATATAACATTGTGAGCACGCCCGTGGATTGTGGCTGATACTGCATTAATTGGATAAAATGAAAGTCAAAAGATAATAAATAAAATGTCATGTGATCAGGGGGCTGTCAGAAGATGTTTAGATACAAGTTAATCACAGAGGTAAAAAGTGTATTATTGTATAATAAAGGAATTATCTATCTTTTAAAACAACAACAAATCTGGTGTTGACTGTCCCTTTAAAGAGACACTAAAGTCAAAATTAAACTTCTATGATTCAGATTGAGCATGCAATTTTAAACAAATTTACTTCCATTATCAAAATGTGTACAGTCTTTTTATAGTTGCACTTTTGAGTCACTAGCTCCTACTGAGCATATGCAAGAATTCACAGTATATACGTATATGCATTTGTGATTGGCTGATGGCTGTCACCTGATACAGTAGGAGTGGAAATAGACATAACTAAATTTGTCCAAAAAAAAAATCTACTATTTATTTGTTCAGACTGCTATTACATTGTCTTTTTATCATACATTTCTTGATTATGCAAATCTACTATATGTACTGGGCCTTTAATAACATCTCTGTTGTATAAATTTATAAAATATTGGACAAGAAGTGTTGTTAATATACTTGTATGGAGGGATGATAAATACTCACAAATTCATGACTGGACCTCCCTAGTGGCTTAGACCGATATACTGTAATTTACAGTGCAAAATACCAAGTAAATCCCAAACGTCAATCTACACTTCAGGCAAGCATTGATTTGAAACCTCTCATTGTTCCTGTTACTACAAATCACAAGCTCTTCAATGTTGTGCTTTACAACGGAACATACCCTTAAAAAGAGGCAAGAGCTCTTTTTTTGATGTTTCTTTCTACATTCTTTCTTTCTACATTTTCAACTTGTTCTTTTTGATAGAAAACCTGCACCCCCCCCCCCCAACCATCCGCTGACAATAATGGAAAATGTTTATGTATAATATTGCCAATATCCCCATATTACACTGAGTGATGTGTAACAAAAGTAACTCCCTGTAATTCAGAACTCTTGGATGTAGGTTTATCTTGTAACAAAGATTGTCTGTATACGATTTCAGCTTCTTTAATTGCTCTGTTAATCACTGCTTTAACATAACCTCTTTTACTTAAACTTTCAGCAAAGGATTCTGCTTGCAATTTATATTGATTTGCTTCTGAGCAATTATTCTTCAATCTTATAAATTGACTTTTAACAACTCTTGAGGGCTGAATTATCAAGCTCTGAATGGAGCTTGATGCCCCTGTTTCCACTGCTCTATAACTGGTCTGTCTGCTCTGGGGCTGCGGACATCAATCTGCCCAATATATTTAAATAATGCAGAGTAAAGGGAAAAGTGTCTATTAATGCCCCATAAACAAAATTAATTAATTGCAAGAGTTGTACGAAAAAACCCTTAACAGTTAAAGACGGTATAATAACCCTCATAAACAATACTAGTATAATGGGAGTTCTCACTGTCCTTACTTTATATAAGTAACTAGTCCTAAAGCCCGTGTACACGGGCCATTTTTTGCAGTACAGTGGTTCCACCCCTTGCTCTCTCCCCTCTCTCTCTTGCTCTCTCCCCTCTCTCTCTTGCTCTCTCCCCCCCTCTCTTGCTCTCTCCCCCTTTTCTTTTGCTCTCTCTTTCTCCCCCTTTCTTTTGCTCTCTTTCTCTCCCCCCTTTCTTTTGCTCTCTCTCTCTCTCCCCCCTTTCTTTTGCTCTCGCTCTTTCCCCTTTATTTTGCTCTCGCTCTCTCCCCTTTCTTTTGCTCTCTCTCTCTCCCCCCTTTCTTTTGCTCTCGCTCTTTCCCCTTTATTTTGCTCTCGCTCTCTCCCCTTTCTTTTGCTCTCTCTCTCTCTCCCCCCTTTCTTTTGCTCTCTCTCTCTCCTTTCTTTTGCTGTCTCCCTCCCCTATATTTTGCTGTCTCCCTCCCCTCTCTTTTGCTCTCCCTCCCCCCTCTCTTTTGCTGTCTCCCCCACTCTTTTGCAGTCTCCCTCCCCCCTCTCTTTTGCCGTCTCCCTCCCCCCTCTCTTTTGCCGTCTCCCTCCCCCCTCTCTTTTTCTATCTCTCCCCCTCTCTTTTGCTCTCTCTCTCCCCCCTCTCTTTTACCATCTCCCCCCCCCTCTCTTTTGCCGTCTCCCTCCCCCCTCTCTTTTGCTCTCCCCCCTCTTTTGCTCTCCCCCCCTCTTGTGAGCTATCTCTCCCCCCTCCCCCTCCTCTTTTGAGCTATCTCTCCCCCCTCCCCCCCTCCTCTTTTGAGCTATCTCTCCATCTCCTCTTTTGAGCTATCTCTCCCCCCTCCTCTTTTGAGCTATCTCTCCCCCTCCTCTTTTGAGCTATCTCTCCCCCTCCCCCCTCCTCTTCTGAGCTATCTCTCCCCCTCTCCCCCTCCTCTTTTGAGCTATCTCTCCCGCTCCCCCCTCCTCTTCTGAACTATCTCTCCCCCCTCTCCCCTCCTCTTTTAAGCTCTCTCTCCCCCTCCCCTCCTCTTTTGAACTATCCCTCCCCCTTTGAGCTATCTCTACCCCTTCCTCTTTTGAACTATCTCTCCCCCCTCCCCTCCTCTTTTTAGCTATCTCTCCCCCTCCCCCCTTTGAGCTATCTCTCCCCCCTCCCTGCCTCCTCTTTTGAGCTATCTCTCCCCCCTCCTTCCCCCCTCCCCTCCTCTTGTGAGCTATCTCTCCCCCCTCCCCCCTCCTCTTTTGAGCTATCTCTCCCCCTTCCTCTTTTGAGCTATCTCTCCCCCTCCTCTTTTGAGCTATCTCTCCCCCTCCTCTTTTGAGCTATCTCTCCCCCTCCTCTTTTGAGCTATCTCTCCCCCCCTCCTCTTTTGAGCTATCTCTCCCCCCTCCCCTTTTGGGCTATCTCTCCCCCCTCCCCCCTCCTCTTTTGAGCTATCTCTCCCCCCTCCCCCCTCCTCTTTTGAGCTATCTCTCCCCCCTCCTCTTTTGAGCTATCTCTTTCCCCTCCCCCTCCTCTTTTGAGCTATCTCTCCCCCCTCCCCCTCCTCTTTTGAGGTATCTTTCCAACCTTACCCCCTCCTCTTTTGAGCTATCTCTCCCCCCTTCCCCCTCCTCTTTGGAGCTATCTCTCCCCCCTCCTCTTTTGAGCTATCTCTCCTGTACACACCGCGTGCGGCCCCGCCCCTGACACGCCCGGTCCCACCCTGCCCGGCCCGCCTCTGACACGCCCACATCATCCCCGGCAAACCTTGTTCTCGGTGGACACAGTTGATGCAGAGAGATGCTTCTAACTGATCCTCACGCACCACTGTAAGGGTCCAGGTCTGGTGCCAGCTGTCAATATAACTCACATGCTGCTGCCTAAACTACGGAGCCACATGTGAATGTAAGCTGATCCTCACACGCCACTAACTATGCTACTAAGCTGATCCTCACTACTGGCGCGCAGGATCAGCTTACATTCACATCTGGCTCCGTACTTTAGGCAGCAGCACGTGAGTTATATTGACAGCTGGCTCCAGACCTGGACCCTTACAGTGGTGCGTGAGTAGTTTGTGGCGCTTGAGGATCAGTTAGAAGCATCTCTCTGCATCAACTGTGTCCACCGCAAGAACAGGGTTTGCCACGCGCCACTGTAAGGGTCCAGGTCTGGTGCCAGCTGTCAATCTAAGGCCAGGTGTGTTTGTCCTACTGCGCATGACAGCTTCGGACAAACACACTTGTCCTTTTATAATATAGGATTGTTGTGTGGTCAATCCTCCTATGTAGTTAATTTTCTTGTGCAGTCAGTGAGCTTTTTCTGGTTTGTACTGAGCTGAGGATTTGTCATTGCCTTTATTTGATTTATATTTAGGATATTCAGGTTTACTGGTACTCATCTTCATGTTTTACTTTTAATCTAAGTTCTATATACACCTACACGGTTAGTGCATATATTTTATTAGTTTCATTAATAAATGTTAAGTTTTAATTTATATCCCTTCTTTGGCGACTTTTCCTGCCTCAATACTGTTTTAATCAGTATACTCTTTCGGGGTGCTCAGATACTGTCCACCTTTCCTTCTCCCTTTGGAATATCAATCTGCCTGATCCTATACGATCTGGCTGATTGACACCACCTGTTATCGGCCGCGAATCTTCAGGGGGCGGCATTGCACAAGCAGGTCACAAGAACTGCTTGTGCAATGATAAATGCCGACAGCGTATCCTGTCGGCATTTATCGATGTGCAGCAGACATGATATGCAACAGCATATTATATCCACTCGCACTTTCATAAATCGGCCCCTAGGTTTGTAAAAACAGTGTTGCCAGAAATTGGTTTTCAGAGATTTGATTAGTACTTTCCACAAGTTTGATGTCCAAAATATGTATTGTACTATTATTAAACTGAAGTGTAAATCTGCAGTTCATGTCATTATCATTAATCCAATTGATACACTGTAAAGCCTCCTTTTCTGTTCCACACCATATAAAGAACAAAATACTGTGGCAATAAATTGTAAAACAAAATCAAATCTCTGGAGGGCAGCTTCCACCAACCCATATACAGACTGGCAAACCTGTCTTAACTGGGAAAAAGCACTGTAACATTGAGAATTGATGAGGTGTGTAGAAACATTTTGCATATTACTTGTCACAGAGTATTTTGAGGGTAATCAACCTGAGTTCGATTTGTATTCTGTCCTTTTTTAGGCTTGAAAACAAGTGATAAAGGTTTGAGGATAGAACCTGATGTTCACTATTTTTCTCCTGCTCTATTCCAGATGCTGTACATAAAATAGATCTGTATTATGCTACATTATCTTTAATAACTTGGTGAATAACGGCTTTTTTTAACTGCTTATAATAAAGTTTTTATGGATTTCATGAGGATTTATGAATTTATTTCTATTTTTGTGTTATACATGGAAGTTGGGGACTTCCTTTTTTCTCCTTGTTTAAGCCCTGCATTGGCTGCTGTAAATCCTTTTTTTTATGAGAGGAGTTAGTCTGCTGTAGCAGTAAATGTGGAGAATGGTGTCAGAGGTATAAGAAGCCCACACCTTCATCTGATATTGATTGGTTGAGCTGATCTATACACATATGAAGGATCTATACACTTAACTCTTCCAGAGTTGGGGCAGAAGAGAACAATGTATCAGAGCTGACTTCATTTGAAGTAAGGTCCACTGGCTTCCGTAGATTGACAAGAGTAAAAAGGATGGAGCAGATAGAATCATCAGTCCCCACTGTTCTCTGACAGCTGAAGATCTGGTGAGTCAATCTGTTTGTCCATCATACTGTCAATTTTGGAGGGAATTGGCTTTGTGTTCACTACACATTATGCACAGCAAAAAATTGAAAATTGTACCTCTTACTGATGTGTCAGAGACTTTTTCATTTTTGATTGCAGATTTTTTACCTTTATTCCCCCTACTATGGCCTCTGTCTCATAATCCTCATCCAACTGTTGCTTTCTCTATTCAAATGTTATTTGAATTTGTATAAGGTGGCGCAAATAAATGCCGTTTTGACTTTAGTGGTGTCTGTTATTAATAAAATTAAAAGGAAAATTCTCTATATGAAAGTGTCCTCCTGGTGTATTCTATTTAAGTTGTGTATGCAAAACAGGGGAAACCGTGTTCACAGATTTCTATCTGTAGTATAAGAAACAGTATTGTGAGAGAGTTTATAAAAAATCAATTTATATATAATCTATTATGTATACCTAGACAAAAACAAATCTCATATATAACATCCTTAATGCTAAAAATACTAAACACCGGTGTTGGTATACTATTACTACAATATAGGCCAGTTAAAAAACAATCAATAGTTTGATCGATATATAAAATAAAATACTTTGTAAAAAACAGTAGCAATTAAAACAATTGAAACAAAATAACAAATCTTCCTATACAGTGTTAAACATGTCTCTACAAGATACACTTATAAGAGCATACACAACCCTCAGAATAAGCTTTGTATTACAGTTCAAAACACTCCTGTTGTTGGGTCATGAAAATTGTATCAAAACAGTAATGTCCGTTTTTCAATATATAAAGAGTGAAGGCAATATTGGGGTTAATCACTTCCCATAGGTTGTCTCTTTTCTTATGAAAAATCAAACAAACAAACTGACACTTCGGTTACTGCAATGTTGAGGATTATGCACTTTACTGTTCGTACTTTTTATACAGTGTGTATTTCTTACTTTACGTCCTCCTTGGTACAAAACTTGAGCAGTTAAATTATTAGCTTGTTACATACGTTTTTCCGCTGCATGTGTGGGCTCCTTACGTCGAACAGTGCACTGTTGTCGAGCTGTTTCCCCGTTGTACAATGAAGACCGGTGGGGTGCTGTGTCTCCCAGAACAAATTTACCGGTTATACCAATGGGTTCTGATCTTCGTTAGTGGTAGATTTCCCAATGGCGGGACTTCCTCTAGATGCTGTGAGCCTCTTAGTCCACACCGCTTGTGTCTTTGTGAGTTGTCTCAACTCGGTCTCTGTGCTTACCGGTCGTCTCACTGAGTATTCACACGTATCCCAACCGACACTCAACTCCTCTGGAGCTTGACTATTTGGTGGCTTTACTCACTGCTCACTCTGTTCCAAATCAAATTGTAATCAGGTTTCTACGCGTTTCGGCATTGCGCCTTTCTCATGATCCTATTTAAAACTAAATACATACATACCTGTGAAATAAAACCTAAGATAGCTACAATATAACTAATAGTTATATTGTAGCTAGCTTAGGTTTTATTTGTATTTCACAGGTAAGCTTGTATTTATTTTAACTAGGAAGACTAGTTAGTAAATATTTATTAACTATTTACTAACTACCTAGTTAAAATAAATACAAACTTACCTGTAAAATTAAAAATAACCTGTCTTACACTAAAAACTAACATTACAATAAAATAATAAAATTCAATTAATCAAATGCAATTATCTAAATTACAAAAAAAAGTAAACACTAAATTACACAAAATAAAAAACGAAATGATTAAAAATAAAAACAAATTACTCCTAATCTAATAGCCCTATTAAAATAAAAAAGCCCCCCCAAAATAAAAAAAAACCCTAGCTTACACTATACTGCCAATAGTCCGTAAAAGGGCCTTTTGTGGGGCATTGCCCCAAAGAAATCAGCTCTTTTACAACCCCCAACAGTAAAACCCACCACCCACACAACCAAACCCCCCAAATAAAATTCTATCTAAATAAACCTAAGCTAACCATTGCCCTAAAAATGGCATTTGGATGGGCATTTAGCTCTTTTTTACGGTGCCCAAACCCTAAGCTAAAAATAAAACCCACCCAATAAACCCTTAAAAAAACCTAACACTAACCCCCGATGGTCCACTTACAGTTTTCGAAGACCGGACATCCATCCTCATCCAGACAGCAGAAGTCTTAATCCAAGGGGGCAGAAGTCCTCATCGAAACAACCGCAGAAGTCTTCATCCAAGCGGGCAGAAGTCTTCATCCAGACGGCATCTTCTATCTTCTATCTTCATCCATCCGGCGCGGAGCGGGTCCATCTTCAAGACATCCGGCACGTAGCATCCTCTTCTTACGATGTTCGCTGTAGAGTGAAGTTTCCCTTTAAGTGATGTCATCCAAGATGGCGTCCCTTACATTCCAATTGGCTGATAGAATTCTATCAGCCAATAGGAATTAAAGGGGGGAAAAATAAAGGGGAAGGAATAGCCAATAGAATGCAAGCTCAATCCTATTGGCTGATTGGATCAGCAAATAGGATGAAAGCTCAATCCTATTGGCTGATTGCAACAGCCAGTAGGATTTTTTCCCCTTTTTTTAAGGGTTTATTGGGTGTTTTTTATTTTTAGCTTAGGGTTTGGGCACCGTAAAAGAGCTAAATGCCCTTTTAAGGGCAATGCCCATCCAAATGCCCTTTTCAGGGCAATGTTTAGCTTAGGTTTATTTAGATAGAATTTTATTTGGGGGGTTTGGTTGTGGAGGTGGTGGGTTTTACTATTGAGGGGTTGTTTGTATTTTTTTACAGGTAAAAGAGCTAAATTTCTTTGGGGCAAAGCCCCACAAAAGGCCATTTTAAGGGCTATTGGCAGTTTAATGTAGGCTAGGATTTTTTTATTTTGGGGGGGCTTTTTCATTTTGATAGGGCTATTAGATTAGGAGTAATTTGTTTTTATTTTTGATAATTTCGTTTTTTATTTTGTGTAATTTAGTGTTTATTTTTTTTTGTAATTTAGATATTTGTATTTGATTAATTTTTATTTTTTATTTTATTGTAATGTTAATTTTTAGTGTAAGGCAGGTTAGGTTTTATTTCACAGGTAAGTTTGTATTTATTTTAACTAGGTAGTTAGTAAATAGTTAATAATTATTTACTAACTAGTCTACCTAGTTAAAATAAATACAAACTTACCTGTGAAATAAAAATAAAACCAAAGTTAGCTACAATATAACTTTTAGTTATATTGTAGCTAGCTTAGGTTTTATTTCACAGGTAAGTATGTATTTAGTTTTAAATAGGTTATTTAGGTAATAATTGTAAGTTTTATTTAGATTTATTTTAATTATATTTAAGTTGGGGGTGTTAGGGTTAGGTCCAGGGTTACGTTAGGGTTAGGTTTAGGGGTTAATATATTTATGTAGTGTTAGTGATGTGGGAGGCCATAGGTGTAGGGGTTAATAAGTGTATTTAGGTGGCAGCGATGTTAGAGGCAGCAGATTAGGGGTTAATAACATTATGTAGGTGGGGACGATGTTAGGGGCAGCAGATTAGGGGCTAATAACATTATGTAGGTGGCGGCGATGTTAGGGGCGGTAGATTAGGGGTTAATAACATTATGTAGGTGGCGGCGATGTCGGGACGGAAGATTAGGGGTTAATAACTGTAATGTAGGTGGCAGCGATGTCGGGGGCAGCAGGGGTGTTTAGCCGTGGTTTTTATGTTAGGGTGTTAGGTTTAAACATAACTTTTTCTTTCCCCATAGACATCAATGGGGCTGCGTTACAGAGCTTTTGTTTCCGCGATCGCAGGTGCCGGGTTTTACAAAACCTGTAATAGCAGCACTATAGGGAGGTGAAATAACTATGCTTTTGTGGAGGTCGTTAATTTCCCTATAGCGCTCAAAACTCGTAATCTAGCTGAATGTGAGGGAAGCTCATGCAATGCAGTCAGTGGGCATTAATTAGGGACTGCTATTTAAACATGGTGCTATCATAGGATGCCACCTTTGCCAGTTTGTGTCAGTTTGTGAAATTTCTGCTCTACTATATCTGCCTGGCTAAACTACAAGTGCTATTATTGTGAAGTGAAAGCATATAGGAGCAGCAACAGCCCTGCTAAATGGTAGACTATGCAAATGTAGTTTGTAAAATATAGTGCCTTTTATCTGTTGCATAACTCACTACAGTGTTCTAAATTTCTTCTGGAGAGAATGGTGCTTAAATAAGATAGGTTTGCATGGTCAAGCAGCTGGCTGGACACAAGCATCACATCAACAACATGTGCAATGCTAAGCGTCGCCTGAAGTAGTGTAAAGCACTTTGCCACTGTTCTCAGCAGTAGAAACGTTTTCTTTGGCGTGATGAATCCCACTTCACTATGTGGCAGTATGATGGAAGAATCTGGGTGTGGCAGATGCCAGGAAAACACTACCTACCAGAATGCATAATGCCTACTGTAAAGTTTGGTAGGGGAAGGATAACGATTTGGGGCTGTTTTTTCAGAAATTGGACTAAGCTCTATATTTACATTGTGGGACATCTTAATGCAACAAGATAAAAATACATTTCAGACAATTCAGTGCTTGCAATATTGTGGGGAAAGTCCTTTCCTGTTTCAGCATGACTGTGCCCTTGTTCACAAAGAGAGGTCCATGAAGACATGGTTTGGCGTGTTTTGTGTGGAAAAACTTTTATTGTCCTGCACAGTGCCCTGAGCTCAATCCCACTGAATACCTTTCTGATTAATTGAAACATTGATTATGAGCTAGAGCTTCCTGTCCAACATCAATGCCTGACCTCACAGATGCATTTTGGCAAATAGACACAAATTTCCACAGATACACTCCAAAATCATATGGAAATTCTTCTCAGAAGAGATACGGCTGTTATATCTGCAAATGGGGCAAAACTCCATATAAATGCCCCTGGTTTTGGAAGGGGATATCCAAAAAGCTCATAAAGGTGTGAAGGTGAGGTGTCCACAATCCACATAGTTTTGGCAATATAGTGTATTTGGGCTGGCCAACAGATAAAGGCCCATTGACCTTTGAGGCCATGACACTTTGTTTTTTTAGCCACAGTTGCCTTTACTTATTATCTGTGTAGTCTGTATTAAACGCTGCTACAGGTGCAAAAAGCTGCATGTTCTACTAAAAATGAGGTAATCACAACCTGAACTACAATTCACAGAATATTCAGAAAGTGTAAAAGAATAAATAAAAAAAATCATTTATGTTCAACATATGAACATTGTAGCCTAAGATGTCCAAATCAAATTAATGGGATTTTTAAAAAATATTCCATTTTGTTTGTGTTTATTGTTTGGTGCAAGGACAGATTTAAAGTAAAAATGTATTACAACGGCAATGCAGTAAACGTTAATTGCAAGGTGACCATTTTCAAACTAGTGACTAGATATTAAAGGCATTTTTAAATGTTTTGCTGGGTTCTTCGAAATGAATTGATTTATCTTTCCATAGTTCAGCTTCCCATGGAATCTGTATGCCACGACAGGGAGTGTTTGTGTGCACAAGACACAGAGAATGAAGGATGTGATAGATACAAAGGAGAAAAAAATCTTGAATAATTACAAAAAAAAATATTTTTGGTTAAATCAAATCAACTGGTCACATTAATTTATTAAAAATTGAGTTTTGTTTTCCATTCTCAAAGATGTTGACATTTCAGCATATTAAAGAAGCAGGTTAATTACTGAGCTTTTTAGTTTATAAGGGTTTCCTAACCACCTCTCCTGAGATGCTATTGTAACAATTTACTACCGTCTTACCAACTAATTCTCCTATGCCAAATATCTCCTGCAAGTCAATTACTTTCTATCTTCGAAGCATGGTCACATGTTTTATCCTGTATATCTAAAATATGTTCCCCTTATTCATACTGAATCCCTTGATGCAACTGAGCATTTCTATCATAGCTCATAAAGCTTCTAACTGACACACTTCATCTCTGCTACACTATTCATAAAATACGTTTTTTTTTTATCGTTTGGCAGCATATTACAGTCTCCCAAAAGACCTGGAATGCTGAACACCTGCATTTCAATCTAGTTTGTTGCTGTGAAAACACAGCCCGTTTTATTTATTAGTAACAGCGCTGAAGTGCTTTAAATCAGGAAGTTAGATAAAGCTAAACCAGCTATCAAGAATGTGCCGACTGAACTACAAAAATGTTCATCAGAGTACATCTGGCGTGATTGCTTTGTAGGGCAGAGATGACCTAAAATACAAAGCAGGAATCAGTAACATAAGATTTTCCTGTGTAACAAGTACACATTTTTCTATGCTTTTTCTATAAAAAAAAAATCCATCTACTTAAAGGGGCATGGTTGTCCCTGGTGTGCATACTATAGGACATCAGGTACTACAAATCCAATCAGTGACTTTGCTCATTAAGAGCTAGATTACGAGTGGAGCGATAGTTTGCACTCCCACTCGCACATTAACTTTGCCTGACAGGGCTTTTTGGTCATGTACAACCCAACTTGCGCAAAAAGCTTAACTTCGAATATCCTGGCTGCTTTAATGTATTCCCCAATGGACTTCAATGGAGCACAAAAACTGGAAAAAAAACTAACACCCTTACTCACATGCAAACCCGATCGAGTTTACTGAAGTGACCTAAACCATCATCATATTAATATTTCACATTCAAATGTTCTTCAAATAGCAAAATATGTGTATCTGATGGTTTTTTCATATTCTCTCTCTCACTATATATATATTATAGTATAGATCGATACAGATATAAATATATATATGAATATCTATTTATAAATACATTGAACATATTCCCCTATGTGAATAACACTGGAATGTGAAATATTTACATTAAATACATAGTTAAAACCTTTATTAAATATGAATATTACATAAATATGATTTACATCATTTCAGCTACTTGACTGCAAAGGGCTCCAATACCCTTCTATATATGTCTATATATGTATACATATGTATTTATGTATTTATGTGTTTATATATGTGTATATATATATATATATTTCTGTAAATACATACATTCACATATAAATAAATACATATGTACACACATATTAACATATATATATATATATATATATATATATATATATATATATATATATATATATATATATATATATATATATATATATACATAAACATATTTAGACATGTATATTAGACAGTGTTATTATGAGTGTAACAGTATATTTAAATGTATTTTTATGGTATTTGTGCAACTTTCTTTTTAGTGTAACAGTTAAACTTAACCAGAGCTATGAAGTCACGCTATCCCGATGCTCATTAAATTCAATAGTGCTTGAGCAAGCGCTTTACTTTTAACTTGTAATATGCACGCTACTTCTGTCATGTGTAAAGAGTTGCGATAGACCCCTTTTTGCTTGCGCGCAACTCTTAGCACGCCACTCGTAATCATGATCTAAATGTTAAAGAAAAAAATAGCTAAAGTATACCTTTTAAAGTGCTTTCCTTTTCAAACTATCTTCCAACAGTAAGCTAAGCGGTATATTTATCATAGTGCGAGCAGACATGATACGATGTAGCATATCATGTTTGCTGCACATCAATAAGTGCCAACAGCATACATTATTGTGAACTGCTTGTGCAATGCTGCCCCCTGCAGATTCATGGCCAATCGCTAGCAGAGGGTGTCAATCAACCCGATCGAATTCGCCCGGGTTGATTTCTGTCTGCGGCCTCAGATCAGGCAGGCAAGTTATGGAGCAGCGGTCTTTAGAAGGCTTGTGCGGTCTTTAGAAGGCTCCATACGGAGCTTGATAGATCGGCCCCTAAGACTGTACAGTCCCACCACACTCTTGACTTCCATGTCCATCTAATATGCTAATACAAGTAATTAATTAGTAACTAAACTAATTATTGTGATTCTTATATAACATACAACTTTGAAAATCTTTCCAATTTAATTCTATTATAAAATGTACTTCATTATCTATGTATCCTTTGTTGAAGGAGTAGTAATGCACAACTGAGAGTTTCTCGAGTGATCTCAATGCTATATCTATTCGTTTGTTAAAACCCCACCTTCAGAAATTAATTTACAACTGAAAATCTCCTAAAAAAACTTTTTGTGTGTAAAGTACCCAAAATACCTCTTTTTAAAATAGAAACTGGGAGGTCTCCCGAAACTAACAGATACATTAGCCCATTCACACCTCTTAAGGTTACAGGAATGCTCTAGTCATATAACCCCTTTGTTCACTCATCTGAATGGATATTTTAGGTTGTCAGGATGAGCAGACTGTGCACTCTTTTTCTATCTCTACATGGCCATTATGCAACTTTCACAAGCATTGAGTTAACCCTTCAACTTTGAATGATGAACCATAGTCGTGATCGCTCAATTACTTAGCTGCGGATGACAATCACGTGTCGTCATCCTGAGGGTATCATTTTGGAGCTAATCACAGCACATACCTGGGTGTGGTCACATCATCAAGCTGGAAACCAGGAAGTGCTCAGATAAGCTTAAGGGAGCACGGTGAGGGGTATGTATTCAAACCCCTTGATCTCAGCTCCCTTAAGCCCTAAAGACATCAAAGACCCACCATTTGAAAGGCAATCACCTGCTTTTAAATGGTAGGCAACTTGGTATACAGTGCATTAAAGTTTAAAAAAAACACAGTGGGGTGGTCTTAGGTTAGGGGTCAGTTAGAGTAATGGTAAGTTTAGGTTGGGGGGCATTGTGATGGAGGTGTCCACTATGAGGGGGGTCCTAGATTAGGTGTCATATTAGGTAGGAAAGTCTTATAGTTTGTGTTGGGTGGTGGTTAGTGGTTAAAGGGTTTTAATAGATGGTGGTTGCATTGGGGGTTATGGTGGTTAAAGCGTTAACAGTAGTTAGATTTTTTAGCAGCAGGGTTATTGTGATGGGCTGTGGCAGTTAAAGGGTTAAGTTTTTTTTAGTTTTTTTGTTGTTTTTTTTTAAGTTGTGTCTAGTTTAAAGGTTAATATCAAAGGCTATTTTTACATTGAGGATTCTGGCAACTTAGGGGATAATAGAGCGACAGGTCAATAGTTATGGAAATAGGTCATTTGTTTGTGCCTTTTCCAAAAAATAGTGCAAGTAAAAACTGCTTTGTTTGCACTAGCGCAATGAATACTGTAAAAAAAAAAATGACCACTTGACAAAAAAATTAACCAACTCTACTTGTATTATAGTCCACAATCTACTGTTTGTGTGCGTAACTCACAAAAAGAACAATGAAACTGATCTGAAATTTAGTGAGAGCAAAAGCATAAAAATGACTTTAGGACAGGGTGTGTAATGATTCAGTAGTGAAGTGGTTAAATACTACAACTACATAGGACTGAGAAGCAAAGACAAAAAGGGAGATGACTTCAGAAACCTGTAGGTGGACTGGTAATCTGTCTATTTAAGCTATGTGCATATTATTAACCAGAGACGTTCTTTACAACAGCACCAAAATCATAGAAAACAGTAAATTAGATTTGTTTAATGTAATCATTTTATCTAACGACATCTTGTGCAAAATGATATATTTATTTTCTCTGGTTCATTGAACTATACTATATCCCCTAGTATTATGTTTTTTTTCTGTTTTGCCAATTCAGAACTAAATGTACTTCACAAGAAACAATACAAAATAGCAATTTACCTCTATATTTTAAACACTGCAGTCATCAACAAAATGCATTAAAAATATCCATGAGAATCTGACAGCCTGGAAGTCTGAAATATATTCAGTGCTGTTCTTATATAAATGTTATAAACATTTAAAGGGATATGAAGCCCAACATTTTTCCCATCATGATCCAGATAGAGCATGCAATTTTAAACAATCTTCTAATTTACTTCTATTATTAAATTTTGCTTTGTTCTCTTGGCACTATATGGCAGCTCTATTTTCTGCCTGTTGTAATCGTGGCCCCGATATGCAAAACATTGACATACCAATGAGAAACTGCCTGTTTGGTTTCCCAGGCTCACAGTCCGTCGGTCTGTTCTACAAACGTGGGCTGAACCTCATTGTGCTGACTAGTGGTGTTGTGTCTCCCATAGGATATAATGGGGATCGCAACTTCAACAAAAGTCCGCCAACATTGCTATTGAGCTGGGATATAGGAGGTGGGCGGGGGCGCTGCCTTTAAAGCATGATTGCACTAATTAGAATGTGCGTTCGTGAAAATAAAGTTTTCTGTACATTTACTAGATTTGTCACACTGGGAAATATTGCCACTGAAAAGCAGGCGAGACTGTTATGGCTGGAAAGGTATAGATAAGATGGAGGACAGCGCTTTAAATATTAGAAACCTACATGAATGTTTTTCCCATTAGAATACAGGTTACTCCCATGGTACACCCAGTAAACTCCCATGGAACGCCTATATATTCATTATGTCTGCAATTGACTGATATAAAGACATAAAAAAAAACTAAACAGATTAAAAGTATCGGAGCTGGGGATTATATAGTATAATGTTAGAATATGTAAACTGTAAGCGTGATTGTACTAATCTTCTAGAATTTGAAGATTGTGATTGCGCATTCTCAATATTCATATTTAGATTGTATCGAGAACACGCATTTCTGAGCGCAATTTTCATATTTCACAATATTGCAATCATATCCTATATTAAAATATATTTATAGATGTCTATTAATATTATGAAATATGATTACAAATGTGAAAACGTTATCACAATATTGTGAAATACTAATACTGCGATTGTGAATGTGCATTCTCAATAGAATGTAAATATGAATATTGTGATCACAATTGCACATGCTTAGGACACAATAGATAGATGACGTCTAATACCTTGTTTACAGTTTGCTATGCAATACATATACATTAAACAATAGATATACATATATAATTTACCCACAATCCCCCAGCTGCTATAGGTGTAATATAGGTGTAATATTGATATGTTTAAGTCACTATTGTACTGTACAAACAGGGTTCTTGTGACAGATGTAAATTGTATTGTCACACAGTACTGTGTAAAGGGACTATTTACATTACACCTTCAATGTAGGTGGTGATGCTGCTTTAAATATATCGCCGGTATCAGTGAAGAATCGTCACCCACTGATAGGGTAAAAAGCATCTTAGCATTTCTGCCTTTAAACAGTAATGTCAGCCCTATTGAATATTTCACCTGCTTTCTCTGAATTGTAACAGATCCCTTTTAAATATCTTGGCACCTAATGGCACTTTTGATCATCGGGGCCTCAGATACCTACCTAGGTATCTCTTCAACAAAGAATATATTGGGAATAAAGCATTTGATAATCATTGATAATAGAAGTAAATTGGGAACTTTAAAAAAAATGTATGCTCTGTTTAAATCACAAAAGAAAAAGGCTAGATTACAAGTGGCGCAGTAAAAAATATTCCCGCTATCGCGAAAACTCTGAAAGGGTTAAGCTTCTTTGTGCTTGCCAGGTTGCACTCATTTTACAAGTTCCCCAAAATCTTATTTTATGCTAGCGTTAACCCAAAAAGCACAAAAATCCTGTAGGCGTGCATGTATTCCCCCATAGCAATCAATTGAGACAAAAAAATTGAAAAAAAAAAAAAACACCCTACCATAGGCCCCTAGCCTAATAACCCCTAAACCACCATCCCCCCACAACGCAAATAATATAAATAAACTATTAACCCCTAAACCACCACTTCCCCACATGGAAAACACTAAAAAGAACTATTAACCCCTAAACCACGATCTCCCCACATCTGAAACAATCTAAATAAACAATTTATACCTAAACCACCATCCCCCACATCGCAAAAAAGATCTAAATAAACTAATAACCCCTATACTGCTTTCCCCCCACATCGTAAAAACTAAATATAACTATTAACCCCTAAACCACCATCTCCCCACATCGCAAAAGATCGAAATAAACTAACCCCTAAACTGCCATCCCCCCCACATTTTAAAAACTAAATAGAACTATTAACCCCTAAGCCGCTATCCCCCAACAAAGCAAAGTAATAAACTAACATCTAAACCTAACTCCCCCTAACTTAACCCAAATTAAAATACCCTTAAATTTACTAATAAAAATCCTAAATACCTTTAAAAAATATATACCTGTAAAATTAAATAGAAACCTAATATTACATTTAAAAATAAAAAAACTAACAATACAATTAAATTTGTGCGTGAGCGAAACACGATGCACAATACCTTCAGGACTTCTGATATTAAGACCATGATAACACAATCACTTAGGTTTAGCTTCCAACTAAGAATACCAAGAGAACAAAGCAAAATTGGTGATAAAAGTAATTTGGAAAGTTGTTTAAAATGACATGCCCTATCTGAATCATGAACGTTTATTTTGGACTTGACTGTCCCTTTAAAATTCAGTAATCAAATGCTATTTCCAGTTTATATCGATTCAAATTTTTCTTATTTAAATATTGCATAAATTGATTAAAATTATGTAAAAATTGAATAAGAAATATTTGAATTGAAATTTACATTTAAAAATAGCATTAGAAATAGTATTACATTAAACAAATGTTAGAATGTTGTACAAACATTCAGAATTCGAAACAAACAAGTGTGTTAAAATTGGTTTCATTTTTTGAATGTTGCAAAACATTCGCCCATCCTTAATTACAATTTTCTCCACATAGAAGAAAATGTTTTAAAATATTTATATATATATATATATATATATATATATATGATAATTTATAATAATATATATTTATATATATATATATATATATATATATATATATTAGGGTTTCACCGATACTGATACTAGTATCGGTATCGGTACCGATACCAAGTACTTGCATGAGTACTTGTACTCGTACAAATGCACCGATACTTAAACCGATACCTCCACTTACTACCCATATGCTATCTTGTGGTGTTTTTTTTCAAACTGCATGTTCCCATTTAATTTAAAGCTGGAGTGGAGACTAAACTAAAAATTGTTTACTACTGTTCTGCCAATACAAATTGCTCTTATTTGTATTATTTTAGGAGAGATCACTGTACTGCATTCAGACAAACCCATGAAGTACTGGGCAGTTAATAAACTGAGATTTCCAGCTCTGGCTAAAATGGCCCAAAAATATATTTCTGCCCCATGCAGTAGTGAGCATTGGTAAAGCTTACCAGTCAAATGTAATCTAGCCCATAGTGTTGTTCACCATGATTAAACAGTATTCTGTTCTATTTTTTTACTGTATGGCACTTTTGGTTGGTTGCAATTTTATATTTGTTATTTATTGTTGTTAATATATTTTATTGTAATATTTTTATTTCTAAACATGTTCTGTGAACTTTGTGACAAATAAAAGCTGTTTTATTATTTCATAATGTCTTTTGAGCTACAGTCCTTCATAATTATAAAGAAGGAATCTTAAATAATTAGTCTGTATTGTGCTTGGTAAACTGTCACATGACATACAAAAAAAGTATCGGTAATTGGTATCGGCGAGTATTTGAAAACAAGTATCGGTACTTGTACTCGGGCTTAAATAAATGGTATCGGTGCAACCCTAATATATATATATATATATATATATATATATATATATATATATACTGTATGTATATATATATATATATATATATATATATATATACACATACATATACATACAGTATATATGAATATATACAGGTATAGATACAGTTGTAATCAAAATTATCTAACCCCCATTGGAAATCAGGGGCGAGATTACATATGTGGCGCAAACATCAGCGCAACTGCTGAAACCCGCACCGCCCGCAATTTCACCTTGCACATCGGGGTATCACATATACGGCGCCAGCAGTTCATAAAGTGCCGTAAGTTGGATAAACTAGCGATGTCCAGAAATGAGCGTAAATACAAATCTCAAGTGACTTACGGCCTGTTAGAAACTGCCGGCACCTAAGAAAATTAAAAAAAAATATATAAAATCTCCCGTAAAAGTCGAACCCGCCTCCCAAAACTAAACCCGACACGTAAAACCCCTATATCCGCCATCAAACCCACATCGGAACTAATAATAAAAGTATTAACCGCTATACCAACAACCCCTCACAACGCAATATGTCTAATTAAACTATTAACCCCTAATCCGCCATTAACCCACATCGCAATCTACCTAGTAAAAGTATTAACCCCTAAATCCGCCAACATCACAAACTACCTAATAAATGTATTAACCCCTAATCCACGATTAACCCAGATCGCAAAGTCCCTATTAAAACTATTAACCTCTAATCTGCCATTAACCCACATCGCAAAGTCCCTATTAAAACTATTAACCCCTAATCCGCCATTAACCCACATCTCAACAAACTTTATAAATCTATTAACCCCTATCCGCCAAACCCTCACAACACAATAATCCTAATAAAACTATTAACCCCCAAACTGCCAAACCCCCACAATGCAAGTACCCTAATAAACCTATTAACCCCTAATCCACCAAACCCCCACAATGCAAATAACTAATTTAATTACTAAGCCCCCAACCTAAAACCCTCTAAATTAACCCCAATAACCTAAATTAAAAAACCCTAAGTAACAATTAAAATAAAAAGCTACATTAAATTAATTTAAGATTACAAAAATAAAAAAGTCTAACATAACATAAAATAATAAACAAAATTATCCAAAATAAAAAAAATTAAACCTAATCCCTATGAAAATAAAAAAGCCCCCCAAAATAAAAACACCCCCTTATCTAATGCTAAACTACCAATAGCCCTTAAAATTGCTTTTTGTAGGGCATTGCCCTAAATTAAACAGCTATTTTACCTTAAAAAATACTGAGTCTCCCTCTAACAGTAAAACCCACCACCTACCAAAATAAATAAACCTAACACTAAAAAAACCTAAACTACCCATTGCCCCTAAAGGGGCATTTGTATGGGCTCTTTTAAGAGTGCCCATTAAAACCCTAATCTGAAAAAAAAAATCCTATTCTTGAACAGCCAAAAGGATTTCAGTAGCTTTCATCCTATTGGCTGATTTGAATTTGAAGAATCAAGTCAGCCAATAGGAATGCAAGGGAAGCCATATTTAAACGTGTACCTTGAATTCACTATTTAAATGCATACCTTGAATTCACTATTCAGTGTATGGCGGTGATCGTACGAAGAGGATCCTCCACGCTCCATGGCTCCACGGTTGCCGGTCCTGCTCCGCGCTCATCTCTTCTCCGCGCCAGCTTGGTCCTGGATGAAGGAAGTGGTCCCCACTTGGAAGAAGATGTCGTCCGCTTGGAAGAAGACTTCACCGCCTGGAACAGGACCTTCTCCGCTGGACTTCAGGAATGGTGAGTACCTATTTGGGGGTTAGAGTTAGTATTTTTTTTTATTTATTTTTTTAGATTAGGGTTTCAATGGGCACTCTTATAAGAGCTGAATGCCCTTTTAAGGGCAATACCCATATAAATGGGGCAATGGATAGTTTAGTTTTTTTAGTGGGTGGCAGGTTTTACTGTTAGAGGGGGGACTTAGTATTTTTAAGGTAAAAGAGCTGTTTAACTTAAGGCAATTCCCTACAAAAGCCCTTTTAAGGGCTATTGGTAGTTTAGCATTAGATTAGGGGGTGTTTTTATTTGGGGGGGCTTTTTTATTTTCATAGGGATTAGGTTTAATTTTTTTATTTTGGATAATTTTGTTTATTATTTTATGTAATGTTAGACTTTTTTATTTTAATTGTAGCTTAGTGTTTTTTAATTTAGGTAATTATAGTTAATTTAGGGGGTCTTAGGTTAGGGAGCTTAAAAATCTAATTAGTTATTTGCGTTGCGGGGGTTTGGCACATTAGGGGTTAATAGATTTATTAGGTTCATTGCTATGTGGGTTAATGGCGGATTAGGGGTTAATACATTTATTAGGTTTATTGTGATGTGGGTTAATGGCAGATTAGGGGTTAATACATTTATTAGGTTCATTGCGATGTGGGTTAATGGCGGATTAGGGGTTAATACATATATTAGGTTTATTGCGATGTGGGTTAATGGCGGATTAGGGGTTTATACATTTATTAGGTTTATTGTGATGTGGGGGTTGGCGGATTAGGGGGTTAATATACTTTATTAGCTATTGCGGTGGGGGATTGCGGTTGACAGGTAGATAGATATTGCGCAGGCGCTAGGTGTTAGTTACTATTTTATGGTGCTCACATACTCAGCGCAAGGGTTGCTGTTCCTGCCTATGTGTGGCAAAGTGAAAATGGAGTATAATTTCTCCATTTTCGCAGCGTAAATCCTTTCGCTAAATATGTGATACCGATTTGCAATACGGGTCTATGTTAGCTTATGGGAGTAAAAATAGCGGCCGACGGGTGAAATTTATATGTAATACCAAAACCTAATATGCTACGCCGCATATATAATCTTGCCCCAGGTTTATTGTCAAAAGTTACAGACTTTCAGCTGTTTGCCATTAACAAATCCAACAAAAGCAATTGAAATAGCTCAACACAACGAATGCTTCAAGTGGTTTCCCCAAATTCAACTGAAAATGGGGCTTTCTATGATTTCTACAGTCTCAAATTTATTCAACCCCTGAATACCATTCCTCACAACAGCACAAATATGCAAAATAGGTGTTGTCTCAAACACACCTAATGCAACAAATCAATGGCTTCATTAGTTGCACCAGGTGTGCTTGAGCTAGAACACATGAAATACCTGAACTGGCTAGGGGTTTGATGAGTGTCACTTTTGACTGCATGTAAGAAATATGGCTAAGTCAAAAGAATTTTCCAATAAGTTAAGAGAAGAGATCATTGCCCTTCACAAACAAGGAACAAAATACAAAAAGATACCGAAGGCAGGTTGAGAAAAACCTTGAGTGACTGCAAAAGACCTTCAGCAAGACTTGGTGGCAACAGGCACTGAGTTTTCAGTTTACACAGTAAGGTGCGTACTAAACGCAGAAGGTTTTTATGCCAGAACTCCAAGATGCACACCACTAGTGACCGAAAAGCACAAGAAAAGTCAGCTCCAATATGCTCAAAATCAAATACATTCTTTTCTTTGGAGCGATAAAACAAAACTGGAACTTTTTGGCCTGATGGATCAGCGGTATGTCTGGAGGAAGAATGAAGCATACGCTGAAAAGAATATTCTGCCTACAGTTAAGCATGGTGGTGGCTTGGTGATGCTCTGGGGCTGCTTTGCATCCTCTGGCACTGGAAACCTGCAGCACGTGGAAGGCAAGATGGATTCATTGAAGTATCAGAAAATCCAAGGAAAACACGTCATGCCGTCTGTGAGAAAGCTGAAGCTTGGGCATCATTGACCTTTCAACATTACATGAAGAAGTCCTGGAAGATTTTACAGTGGCCATCACAGTCACCTGACTTGAACCCCATAGAAAACCTGTGGTGGGATTTAAAGAATGCGGTTGCAGCATGCAAACCCAAGAATATTACTGAACTAGAGGCCATTGCTCATGAGGAATGGGGTAAGACTCCTCAGGAACGCTGCCAGAAGCTGGTGTCTGGCTATGCATCTTGTTTGCAGCAGCTCATAACAGCAAAAGGGTGCTCTACTCAACACTTAAGATGCTTACCATGAAGGGGTTGAATAATTTTGAGACTGCAGAATTCATTAAAAGTTGCATTTTCAGTTGAATTTGGGGAAACCACTTAAAGTATTCATTGTGTTGAGCTATTTAAATTTTTGTTTAATTAGTTCATTGCAAATAGCTGAATGTATGTACATTTTGAAAATAAACCTGGTTTGCTATGGAGGTTGAATAATTTGGATAACAACTGTATATACAAAAATTTATAGGAATATATATTTAAAGTTACAAAGAATTTATTCTACCATTGAAGAATATTGGAATGTAAAATACTTACAGTAAATACACAAACACATTTTAAAATATTAAAAATGAATAAAAATGATTTGTCATGTTTTAACGTGTTTGAGTGGCAACGTATTTGAGTGGAAAGGGCTCCAAAGTGCATATATATTTATATATATGCATATATATGTGTTTATATTTTTTTATATGTGTATATTTGTATATATATATATATATATATATATATATATATATATATATATATATATATATATATATATATATATATATTCATACATATGTAAACACACACACACACACACATATATATATATATATATATATATATATATATATATATATATATACAAATATATTTACACACACACACACATATATGTATTGTTGTGTGGGTGTCTGAACTGTTTACATTGCAACATAGAGTTGCATGTTACACAGCTAGGACATTTATAGGAGCCTCTCTTAGTAATTGGTGTTACTTTATTATAGCTGTCAATGGGGTCTGTTTTCATCAGAATGTCCTTCAAGTTCCTTCCCCTTTTGTAACCAATCCTGGGTGGTCCATAGTGCTGGTAAGGTAATGCTGGGTCAGTCTGGATAATCTCCCATTTTTCCTTCAAAGTTACCCCCAGTGTCCTTGTGTTGGGAGTGTATGATGTAATAAAGTTCAATCTCTTCTGGTGGTCACGCTTAATGGTCTCCATATTCACCTGAGACCTAGCTTCCTTTACAATATTGCTTTTGTATCCTCTGCTGTAGAATCTTGATTCCATTTCATTTAATTGTACCTCCCTTTTCTCAACAGAAGTATTGTTACGGCAGACCCTCAGCATTTGTGCCCTGGTGATCGCTTTTATGAGTGATCTGGGATGGTAGCTAGAGGCGTGTAGCAGTGTATTTCTATCAGTAGTCTTCTTAAATAGAGTAGTTCCAAGTTTATTGTCAACCTTAAAGATTCTTAGATCCAGGAAGTCTACTTCATTATAACTGGAAACCTCTTTCAGTTGGACCTGTCCCCCTCTTTCATTCAAGGATATGACCCATTCACCAAAGGACTCAATCGTTCCTCGCCAGATTATCACGATATCATCAATATACCGCTTGTAGAAAAGTACCTGTTTGTTGTCATATACCTTGAATATGTTCTCTTCAACATACTCCATAAAAAGGTTTGCAAACGCAGGGGCCATGTTTGAACCCATGGCTGTCCCCATGAGTTGCAGGTAGAATCTTCTCTCAAACTTAAAATAGTTTGTTTGGTTGCTATGACAACCATGTTGTTTTTGGCGTTTTTTTCACAAGGGGGAGGGGTCTATGTATGTTTTAAATGTTTGCTTCACTTGTATGTTGTTGGTCTGATGAAGGGGAGCATTCCCCGAAACGTTACCTATTAAACTATTTGTTTAAATTTTAAGCCCAGAGAGTGCTGTTTTCTATTCTACTACATTTCACCTACTCTAGCACCCTGGCCCTTGGAAAATTGTTTGTGAGAGTGCAACTGACTCATTTTGCCTATATATATATATATATATATATATATATATATATATATATATATATATATATATATATATACATACACTCAAACACATATTTAGACATATATGTATACATTATAGCTCTTTCCATTCAAATACCTTGTCGTATACCATTTATGTTTTAGCCCTTATAAAATAAATATATGAATATTTATATAAGATAGTGTATCTATGAGTGTAACAGTTTATTTTAATATATTTATGTTGTGTTTGGTACACTTTTTATTTTATGGAGGTCTCCAGTCAGGCCAACTCAAGAAGCGCAAATTTTGTTTGCACTAATGCACTTGAGTAAACAAGTTTTCAACTTGCAAACACGCGCAAGTTAGCACGGCCGGGATATTAATTATCACGACTCACGCCATTTGTAATCTAGCCCTTCACGAAGAGCACTTATTCTTAGAAAGACAAAGATGCATGCTTTGAATATTGTCAGTGCATTTGGTGTTTCTGTGACAGTATACAGAAGTGTGACACTTTCCCAGCAGTCAACATGGATCCTTTCAGCTAACAATGTTGTGAATATTATTCCATTCCGCATAGCTTTACTGTGATTTAGCACTTTTAAGATTTTATGGCAGTGACTTATCACTCTTTTCTGTAGTGACATTAGCTCCCATGAATAATCATGAAATAAAAAGAGATAATTAATATTTAACTTTGCCAGAGGGAAGTACTTACAGAGAACTATCTTTTAGTAAGCAACAGCTGATATCTGTCAGCTGCAGGGCAGGAGTAATTAGATGTATCAGGCATTGGTGACACGAAGTTGAAAAACAGCTTGTCAGCTCTAAAGTGACCTATAGCAAATGATTAAATATAGAATGTTTTGTTCTTGCACCCACAGGTGTGTTTATCATTTTCCTCATACTTCCAATGCCTTTTGTTCCAGAGATGTTCCATGAGGTGTGAGCAGGTGTACAGAGCCCTTCATGTCCATCTGCATCATTACAGCCAGGGCAACGCTCACAAAAGGATAACTTCACCTTCATGGGGTTACTGCACAAATCACCAAGGAGATAGACTACCGTGGAGCTTTTTATCACAAAGCAGCTACGCAAATTACAGCTTTGCAAACCGCACAA
Organism: Bombina bombina; assembly: GCF_027579735.1. Classification (NCBI taxonomy): domain Eukaryota; kingdom Metazoa; phylum Chordata; class Amphibia; order Anura; family Bombinatoridae; genus Bombina; species Bombina bombina. The sequence goes on along the minus strand of NC_069502.1, from coordinate 176,620,899 downwards.
ACTACTGTGAAATCCAATCCTGTTTCAGACCATGACTTTGTAAAAGCAGATGTAAAATTTGCACAATACTCCAAAGATCAACCTTTCTAAACAAAAACACAGTTTGTGGTTCCTAACAGCTAGTGACAATATTGTTTTTCCATAAAAGAGAACCTATTTTCATTAAAATTCTATTAAGCTACATGTAACCACTCTGTAGTTAACCTTTTACTGATAATTGACCCTGAAATTGGTTGTATGCCCTTAGGTAATAAAAGGGCAAATGAGCTGAAATGAAACCACTGGAGAAAGCAGAGAAAGGGGGGGGGGCGGGAAAACTATACACTATCACGACAAGCAAGTAAAATTACTAATAAGTAACATATGAATGGATGAACTTAAAATGCCCTGAGTTGTTAAAAAGTGGTAACCTTAATAAAGCTTGTGTGTATTAAAAAGGACATTAAACTTAAAAGGAATTCCTCATTAAAAGTTTAATTATGCATAATAAAAAAACTGCAAAAAAAATAGTTATTTAAAATTTACATTTTTTTTTCTTTCATAGGCCTCAGAGGAACTGGCTTACATCTTGTAGTATCTATAACTCTGCCCCTGCAACATTCTCAGTGATTGCTTGATCAATTTCCGAGATCTGTTATATCTGTCAATAACTGGACATAGCAAAGGAGATTCAATTGACTTTTCAAGAGGTATGTCTCCATATTGTGCTAACAAAATGGCAGTTCTAAACATTAATAAAACAATAATCTTAGTTATGGCTATATTTTGCAATGCATTATATAATTGCTTATAAGTGATAAATAAATATATATATA
>NC_069502.1:176445084-176615084 GCF_027579735.1 Bombina bombina | reverse complement strand
ACCACTACCAACTCTGAGCACAAAAAGTCCTAACCACTATTAATCACCAAACTAGCACAACCCCAATGCAAATCTTCCTCCATTATTAATACCCTAACTGGTAATCACCTCCCACTTAATGAACCAAGCCTACTGAAAATGACTCCTTACTTATAGGGACATGATTCAGATAGAGCATGCAGTTTTAAACAACTTTCTAATTTGTGTCTATTACGTGGGGCCCGATCCGATAAAAATCGTCGCCCGCAAAAGCCGGCGACGCCAATATTTGCGCTGGTTTGGTATCCTATATACGGCGTAATTTAGAAGTTACACGCGTATATTTCTGCCGTCACCCGTAGTTTTTTGGGCCATAGACAGGTATACCAAACCAGCGCAGTTTGGTATCCAATATACAGCGTAAGGACTTACTCTGTAATCTTACTCCATTTTCACCTCGCCACAAAAAGCAGCCGTAAGAAGCCTTACGCTGACTATTGGAGCCCCGTAACTCCCTAAACTAGCTGCTAAATAAACCTAACACCTAACGCATGCGCAATGTCTATCTAGCTGTCAACCGCGATCTGCTTAATAAAACCTAACAGCTAACGCATGCGCAATGTCTATCTAGCTGTCAACCGCGATCTGCTTAATAAAACCTAACACCTAACGCATGCGCAATGTCTACCTGTCAACCGCGATCCCCCGCCGCAATCCCTAATAAAGTTATTAACCCCTAAACCGCCGCTCCAGGACCCCGCCGCCATCTACATAAACTAACCCCCTACTGTGAGCCCCTAAAACCGCCGCCATCTACCTTATCTATCCCCTAATCTGACCCCTTACACCGCCGCCACCTATATAAAAATTATTAACCCCTAATCTAATCCCCCTATACCGCCGCCAGCTATATTAATATTATTAAACCCTAATCTAATCCCCCTAAAGTAATAAACTCTATTACCAGCCCTTAAAAGGGCCTTTTGCGGGGCTTTGCCCCAAAGTAAACAGCTCTTTTGCCCTATAACCTGCCCTCCCTACACCGCCGCCACCTATATTAATAGTATTAACCCCTAATGTAAGCTCCTTACACCACCGCCATCTATATTAAAATTATTAACCCCTAATTGAATCTACCTACCCCGCCGCCAGCTATATTATCTATATTAACCCTAAGTATATTATAGTTAATATAGTTATTATATTATATATATTAACTATATTAACCCTAATTATATTAGGGTTAATATAGTTAATATAGTTAATATAGTTACTATAGTATTTATATTAACTATATTAACTCTATCTAACCCTAACACCCCTAACTAAATTCTTATTAAATTAATCTAATTCATATTATAAACTAAAATATTCCTATTTAAATCTAAATACTTACCTATAAAATAAACCTTAAGATAGCTACAATATAATTAATAATTACATTGTAGCTATGTTAGGGTTTATATTTATTTTACAGGTAAATTGTTAATTATTTTAACTAGGTATAATAGCTATTAAATAGTTATTAACTATTTAATATCTACCTAGTTAAAATAATTACCTAATTACCTGTAAAATAAATCCTAACCTAAGTTACAAATACACCTACACTATCAATAAATTACATAAACTACAAATATCTATCTAAAAATACAATTAAATAAACTAAACTAAATTACAAAAAAAACAAACACTAAATGACAAAAATAAAAAAAAGATTACAAGATTTTTAAGCTAATTACACCTATTCTAAGCCCCCTAATAAAATAATAAACCCCCAAAATAAAAAAATGCCCTACCCTATTCTAAATTAAACAAGTTCAAAGCTCTTTTACCTTACCAGCCCTTAAAAGGGCCCTTTGCGGGGCATGCCCCAAAGAAAACTGCTCTTTTGCCTGAAAAAAAAACACAACACCCCCCCCCCCAACATTACAACCCACCACCCACATACCCCTATTCTAAACCCACCCAAACCCCCCTTAAAAAAACCTAACACTACCCCCCTGAAGATCTCCCTACCTTGTCTTCACCCAACCGGGCCGAACTCCTCATCCGATCCGGGCAATGTCTATCCAAGCGGCAAAGAAGAATTCTTCATCCCGGCGATGTCTTTCTCCAAGCGGCAGCAAAGTCTTCTTCCATCCGGCAGCATCTTCCATCAAGCGGCATCTTCAATCTTCTTTCTTCGCTCCGCCGACGCGGAGCATCCATCCCGGCCGACGACTGAACGACGAATGAGGTACCTTTAAATGACGTCATCCAAGATGGCGTCCGCCGAATTCCGATTGGCTGATAGGATTCTATCAGCCAATCGGAATTAAGGTAGAAAAATCTGATTGGCTGATTGAACCAATCAGCCAATCGGATTGAACTTGAATCTGATTGGCCCGGATCGAATGAGGAGTTCGACCCGGTTGGGTGAAGACAAGGTAGGGAGATCTTCAGGGGGGTAGTGTTAGGTTTTTTTAAGGGGGGTTTGGTTGGGTTTAGAATAGGGGTATGTGGGTGGTGGGTTGTAATGTTGGGGGGGGGTGTTGTGTTTTTTTTTTTTCAGGCAAAAGAGCAGTTTTCTTTGGGGCATGCCCCGCAAAGGGCCCTTTTAAGGGCTGGTAAGGTAAAAGAGCTTTGAACTTGTTTAATTTAGAATAGGGTAGGGCATTTTTTTATTTTGGGGGTTTATTATTTTATTAGGGGGCTTAGAATAGGTGTAATTAGCTTAAAAATCTTGTAATCTTTTTTTTATTTTTTGTAATTTAGTGGGTTTTTTTTTGTAATTTAGTTTAGTTTATTTAATTGTATTTTTAGATAGATATTTGTAGTTTATTTAATTTATTGATAGTGTAGGTGTATTTGTAACTTAGGTTAGGATTTATTTTACAAGTAATTGGGTAATTATTTTAACTAGGTAGATATTAGATAGTTAATAACTATTTAATAGCTATTATACCTAGTTAAAATAATTAACAATTTACCTGTAAAATAAATATAAACCCTAACATAGCTACAATGTAATTATTAATTATATTGTAGCTATCTTAAGGTTTATTTTATAGGTAAGTATTTAGATTTAAATAGGAATATTTTAGTTTATAATATGAATTAGATTAATTTAATAAGAATTTAGTTAGGGGTGTTAGGGTTAGATAGAGTTAATATAGTTAATATAAATACTATAGTAACTATATTAACTATATTAACCCTAATATAATTAGGGTTAATATAGTTAATATATATAATGTAATAACTATATTAACTATAATATACTTAGGGTTAATATAGATAATATAGCTGGCGGCGGGGTAGGGGGATTAGATTAGGGGTTAATGTGTTTAATATAGGCGGCGGCGGTGTAGGGGGATTAGATTAGAGGTTAATACATTTATTATAGGTGGCGGCGGTGTAGGGGGATTTAGATTGTAGGCAAAAGAGCTGATTACTTTGTGAGAAAGCCCCGCCAAAAGCCCTTTTAAGGGCTGGCAAAAGAGCAGTTTACTTTGGGGTAATGCCACGCAAAAAGCCCTTTTCAGGGCTATTTGTAGGGTTAGACTTAGGTTTAGTGGTAGGGATAGTTTAGTATTTTAGGGGTTAAATAATTTAATATAGATGGCGGCGGGGTAGGGGGATTAAATTAGGGGTTAATAATTTTAAAATAGATGGCGGCGGCGTAGGGGCTCACTTTAGGGGGTAGGTAAGGTAGATGGCGGCGGTGTTAGGGGCTCACTTTAGGGGGTTATATATTTAATATAGCTGGCAGCGGGGTCCGGGAGCGGCGGTTTAGGGGTTAATAACTTTATTAGGTGGCGGCGGGGTACGGGAGCGGCGGTTTAGGGGTTAATAACTTTATTAGGTGGCGGCGGGGTACGGGAACGGCGGTTTAGGGGTTAATAGCTTTTTTTATTGTTAGGATAGTGAGGGGGGATAGCGTATAGAGGGTTAGATGTGTCGGGCTATGTTTAGGAGGCGTGTTAGACAGTGCGGGTGATTTCATACTTTAGTCAGGTTTTGTAGGCGCCGGCAGTTTCTAACGTGGCGCAAGTCACTGGCGACTCCAAAAATCTGTACTTACGCAGATTTCTGGACATCGCTACTTTGTCAGACTTACGCCACTTTAGCAACTGACGGCGCCGCATATTGGATATCTCGAGTTGCGAGCTGCGCCGCAAACTACGCCGTATATCGGATCGCGCCCCAAATGTTCTTTATTCTCTTGGTATCTTTTGTTGAAAAACAAAGCTCAGGTGCGTGCATACATACGGAGCACTATATGGCAGCAGTTTTGCAAGAATGTTATCCATTTGCAAGAGCACAAGATGGCAGCACTTCTTCATGCCACTTAGTACTCCAGACACCTACCTAAGTATCTCTTCAACAAAGAATATCATAGGAACAAAGCAAATTTGATAATAGAAGAGAATTAGATTTTTTTTTAAAATGATATGCTCTGTCTGAATCCCCCTCTGACTTTATACAGTAAAATATTCAAGATCTGATAAGAGGCTTAGTTTAAAATGGAATGTACATTGTCGGACCACTGCTTAGCATTTTAAGTTTGAAATATATGTTACCAGTTTAAAATATTTAAAATTGTTTGTAACTGTCTGTAATACTGTATACAAAAATAAGGTATATACAAATGTGTTGGAACATTCATTTAATACTTGTGCATGTACATAAACTATGGATGCTTGTTAAACATTCAACATTTATTTGTGCAAATAAATAAATATTGACATATGAATATTTAGCTATTAATATCTGAAAATTCGATTTCATAGACTTCAATGTAAGTTTTTTTGGAATCGGTATTTAAATGTTATAAAGAATTATTGAAAATGTTGCATCTGATATTTGACTGTTAAAGGGACATTAAACACTAAATAAATCATTGCTTGAATGGTTTATTAAGAGCAAAGATTAGCCTGAGAATAATTTGTACGTGTATATTTAAAAATGATGGGCCAGATTACGTGTGGATCGCAAACGTTTGCACGCAAGCAACAAGGGGTTTATCGCAGGTGCTTGTGCTCGTCGGGCCTACCGCTGGTATTACAAGTTGAAAGCAATCATGATCACTTGAGCATAATTGTAATTTACGCTAGAATGATTACCGCAGCCTCAGAGCTCTGGTTAACTGTTTCGTAAACCAAAAAAGTTGTACAAAACACATCAAAAATATATTACAAAGTACAGTTACACTCATAATAACACTATCTAATAAAAATTATTTAAAAAAAATATTGCACAAAAAGTTATAAGGGCTCAAAGATTTAAGAACTCAGGAGTTGGGAAAGAAAGGTCTTTAACATAGAGATGCATACATAAAAATGTGTGTACATAAATACATATGTGTATATATATATATATATATATATATATACATACAGTATATGTGTGTGTGTGTGAATAAATGTGTATACATGGTATTTATGTATTTATATATGTATGAATGTGTGCACATACATATTTACACATATAAACACATAAATGTACATGTATACACAAATATACACACATTTACATATTATGGGGCTGAATTATCAAGCTCCGAATGGCCCTGTTTCTGCGTGAACCTTCAGGCTCGCTGGAAACACCAGTTATGAAGCAGCGCTATTAAGGCCGCTTCTCCATAACTGGTCCGCATGTTCTGAGGCTGCGGACATCAATCCGCCTGATCCTATACGATCAGGCTGATTGACACCTCCTGCTAGCAGCCGCGAATCTGCAGGTGGCGGCATTGCACCAAGCAGTTCACAAGAACTGCTTGTGCAATGATAAATGCCAACAGTGTATGCTGTTGGCCTTCATTGATGTCTGTCGGACATGATCCGCTGAGTGGATCATGTCGGGCAGACCGATGATAAATCGGCCCCTTAGACTGAAAAGGACTACATTGGAGTCCTTTCCAGTCAAACACTTTGTCATATACTATATACCTTTTTAATCCTTTTAAAACATTTTTCTCAATATTTTAATAAAAATTGTATATATGAGTGTAATAGTATATGTTATTGCTGATTGGTGGCTACATGTATATATACAGATTATAGTCATTGGCTCACCCATGTGTTCAGTTAGAAACCAGTAGTGCATTGCTGCTCCTTCAAGAAATTATACCAAGAGAATGAAGCAAATTTGTTAATAGAAGTTAACTGGAAAGTTGTTTAAATCATATATCAGCCAATAGAATGTGAGATCAATCCTATTGGCTGATTGGATCAGCCAATAGGATTGAAGCTTAATACTATTGGCTGATTGCATCAGCCAATAGGATTTTTTCACCTTTAATTCCGATTGGCTGATAGAATTCTATCAGCCAATCAGAATTCAATGGACGCCATCTTGGATGACGTCACTTAAAGGAACCTTCATTCGAGAAGAGCCGTCGTAAGAAGAGGATGCTCCACGCCGGATGTCTTAAAGATGGACCCGCTCTGCGCCGGATGGATTACGATAGAAGATGCCGTCTGGATAACGACTTCTGCCGGCTTGGATGAAGACTTCGGCCTGCTTGGATGAAGACTTCTGCCGCTTCATTGAGGACTTCTGCCTGCTTCGTTGAGGATGGATGACGGGTCTTCAAAAACTGTAAGTGGATCTTCAGGGGTTAGTGTTAGTTTTTTTTTTAAGGGTTTATTGGGTGGGTTTTAGTTTTAGATTAGGGTTTGGGCGGAAAAAGAGCTAAATGCCCTTTTAAGGGCAATGCCCATCCAAATGCCCTTTTCAGGGCAATGGGGAGCTAAGGTTTTTTAGTTAGGATTTTATTTGGGGGGCTGGTTGTGTGGGTGGTGGGTTTTACTGTTGGGGGGTTATTTGTAGTATTTTTTTACAGGTAAAAGAGCTAAATTTCTTTGGGGCAATGCCCCACAAAAGGCCATTTTAAGGGCTATTGGCAGTTTAATGTAGGCTAGGATTTTTTTATTTTGGGGGGGCTTTTTCATTTTGATAGGGCTATTAGATTAGGAGTAATTTGTTTTTATTTTTGATAATTTCGTTTTTTATTTTGTGTAATTTAGTGTTTATTTTTTTTGTAATTTAGATAATTGTATTTGATTAATTTTTATTTTTTATTTTATTGTAATGTTAATTTTTAGTGTAAGGCAGGTTAGGTTTTATTTCACAGGTAAGTTTGTATTTATTTTAACTAGGTAGTTAGTAAATAGTTAATAACTATTTAGTAACTATTCTACCTAGTTAAAATAAATACAAACTTGCCTGTGAAATAAAAATAAAACCTAAGATTGCTACAATGTAACTATTAGTTATATTGTAGCTAGCTTAGGGTTTATTTTACAGGTAAGTATTTAGTTTTAAATAGGAATTATTTAGTTATTAATAGTAGGTTTTATTTAGATTTATTTTAATTATATTAAAGTAGGGGGTGTTAGGGTTAGACTTAGGGTTAGGTTTAGGGATTTATAACTTTAGTATAGTGGCGGCAGATTAGGGGTTAATAATAGTAATGTAGGTTGCAGCGATGTTAGGGACAGCAGATTAGGGGTTAATAATATTTAACTAGTGTTTACGATGCGGGAGTGCGGCGGTTTAGGGGTTAATATGTTTATTCTATTGGCGGCGATGTCCAGAGCGGCATATTAGGGGTTAATAATTTTATTTTAGTGTTTGCGATGCGGGAGGGCCTCGTTTTAGGGGTTAATAGGTATGTTTTGGGTGTTAGTGTACTTTTTAGCACTTTAGTTATGAGTTTTATGTTACGGCGTTGTAGCATAAAAGCCATAATTATTGACTTTCAGTTTACGTTATGGATCTTGACGGTATTGGCTGTAACGCTCACTTTTTGGCCTCCCAGGCAGACTCGTAATACCGGCGCTATGGAAGTCCCATTGAAAAAGGACTTTTTGAAAGCTGCAGTAGTTACGTTGCGTTACGGCCAAAAAAGTGTGCGGTGCAGCTAAACCTGCAAGACTCGGAATACCAGCGGTAGTGAAAAAGAGCCTTAACGCTGCTTTTTCACTCATACCGCAAAACTCGTAATCTAGCCTTATGTTAACAAAATCCAGTTGGTTATATTGAGATGCCTTCTTGGTCCCTCAATGAGTTATATAATTCCCTTATATAATAATAATTCTCTTGAATTTATTCTTACGAGTCAAGCTCTACAAGCATGACCAGTTTTGGGACCTGCATCTTTACAAGTTAAATGACTTTGTTATGCTAATGTTACCTTCTTATGGATGCATTTTTTTTGTTTTATGTATATGTTAACCCCTAGACATTGACTAAAATACAATACACATGGTCCAAGAGAGATCCACATCAAGGGGAAAGAAAAACAAGGAATTTTATTTTCAATGTATAAAACAGTTCAGACACAATGTAATTGTATGAACATTTATTTACACTCTGTTCTGTAATTGATTTTTCTCTTTTAACTCAATAAAAATAATCTACATTTTCTGTATGGGAAGAATAAACATTAACATGACAGTATAGTAATAAATAAAATTAGAAATCTATTTAAATTTCAATATAAATCAGAATCAAAGCATGCATTAAAAACAGGATTAATTAAAATTCATAATACAAATGTGCAGTGAAATGCAATTTTAAATTATGCAGTAAAATTATTATTTGAAAAATACAGGGGGGGAATCATATTTAATGTATAATTTTTTTTCAAGACTACATTTCAGTTGTATGAGCCTCTCAGCCTTGGCAAGTGATTGAACAGGGGTGTCCTTGAGCGAGGTCTTATTGTATTTTCTAAGTATATTACACCTGAATGTCTCGCTGTTTTATCTTGCCAAATGAAAGCAGACAAGTTTATCTCAAAATGCTCAATACACTGATAGAAACAGTTATACTTGTGAAACTAGACGTGAACGAAAAGTAAAGTATGCTTAAAACAGCTGATTTGTATTTTCCTAAAAAAAGTTGGTATCAGTGCCAGGTCTTCCTGTTACATTCTCTCTGCCCTGTAACATTCTGCTTTCCTTAATAACTTTTTATAGGAGGCAGCCCGCCACTCTCTGTAAATTTTTGGTTCATCCCACATTTTAAGCAGAAATGAGTGAACTCTGCCCATGTGAATGTAAGTGTAGCAAACTTTAGAGAACCAGATCCATATTGAGAAGTCTTAAAGGACCAGTCAACACAGTAGATTTGCATAATCAACAAATGCAAGATAACAAGACAATGCAATAGCACTTAGTCTGAACTTTTCTGACAATTTTAAAAGTTATGTCTTTTTCCACTCCCCCTGTACCATGTGACAGCCATCAGCCATTCACAAATGCATACACATACCATGTGACAGCCTTCAGCCATTCACAAATGCATACACACTTATTCTTGCACATGCTCAGTAGGAGCTGGTGACTCAAAAAGTTTAAATATAAAAAGACTGTGCACATTTTGTTAATGGAAGTAAATTGGAAAGTTGTTTAAAATTGCATGCTCTATCTGAATAATGAAAGTTTAATTTTGATTGAGTGTACCTTTAAGTGTGTTAACTTATTTGTTTGTAGAAAGGGTGGTTCAGTTTCCTTAACAAATTAATTTAATTTATCTGACCTTTGTGTCTGTAAGGCTCAGTATTCATCATTCTATAGGGTCTTCTGTTTGTAGTAGGGGTTTCATGGTTTCCTGGATTTAAACTTTTGCTGAGAAAGAATCTCCGTACACCTTGTATAGTTAATCTAAACCTGGTTATAATAAATTTAAAAATGGCTATTTTTACTTTGGACACTTGAAAACTAGATGAACCTTCATTTACAAAAAGGTTATTCTCATGAAGCAGTATTGAAAGAGGCACATTGATTTATTTTTGGGTAAACAGGGAATTGCATCAGAGCCCTCCCACATTTATTATTCTAAGCTTGCTGTCTAACAGGTTAGAAAACTGCAAATTTCCTACTGTTGACATAATAACCAATGATCCAAACAAACCAAAGGTAAAGGAGCACCAGCAGTAAAATCCTTCAATGCTTTATTTCCACATAGTTTTAAAACAATGAAACCATCACATCCAAAAACAGGGATAAAAGTACATAAATATAGCGGGAACTGATCCACTAGCTCAGCTGACATGTTTCAGCATATAGGCGTACTCATAACCAATGAGTCATATGTCTACCTCAATTGAGAGATTTTCCTCTTTAAGATAAGTACTGTCATGAGTGTATGGACTATTTTTCTGAGATTGAGGAAGGCTTTTCTGGGTTTTATTATTAATCTGAACATAGTGTCTAACAGGTTAGAAAAGTGCTATTTTCCCACTGTCCAATCAATAGACAGAGGAGATTCTCTTCTTTCCAACTAGGTCAAATGCATTTCCAAGATTCATGGGTACAATATAAGAATTATTTTACTGCCTATCACCTAGGATCCCATGCTAGACATTTCCCAAGCACCATTTTCCCTCTTGCTCCCCACAGACACTCATTCTCTGCTTCTTTAAGATCCTCACAGTACACTAGATCCACACTAGATCCACTCAAATGCATTAACTCCAATACGCCAAACAAAACTAAAGGGGCAAACAAGTCAAACTTAAGCATTTATGGTTCAGATAACACACGTAATGTTAAGACACTTTTAAATTCACTTCTATGATCAAATTTACTTTGTTGTTTTGGTATAAATTTGCCTCTTGTCATTTGCTCACCAGATGACCTCAGCTAGCTCCCAGTAGAGCATTGCTGCCCTTGAGCTAACTTTAACTATGTTTCCAATCCCTTTGCAGTGGTTAACCAAATGGGACCAATTATCATCTTTCATATATTTTTTATATATCAGAAAAAAATGGAAAGTTATCACAACCTTTCGGTGATAAATAGTCGGGCTTGGTAATTGCCATTAGACTTTCCCACAATGCCACACTGAACTACCAATAATGGATGATGATTTATGGGGTTAAAAAAAAACATTCATGTGTTTATTTATTGAGAATACCATGTTTTAAATTTTGGCGAGATTTTCCCCCAAAATCGAGACCCCTGCAGGAAATGAATTTCCATATGTTGCCCCAACTTATTTCAACAGCTCACATATTGTAAATCATGAAAATGCTAAGTAACAAGGTTTAAATTATTGAAAATAGTTCCAAACCTCACTGTGAAGAATGAGCTTTGTCTTTGCTGAATTTCTATTACTTTAAAGAATTGGCGATTCCAGGTTTTAGATACTGAAAAACATTCTTTTTTCAAAACGGATTTTTTTGGGTCTTAAGTTTTTCAAGAAAAGCCATACAAAAGGCCATGGCCACCAATAAGCAAGACGAAAAGGCAAAATGTTAAATCCCGATCATGCAATTATAGAAATAGAGGCCTATTTATTAAGCTCCGTAGGGATCTTGTGGGCCTGTGTTTCTGGCGAGTCTTCAGACTCGCCAGAAACAGCAGTTATGAAGCAGCGGTCTAAAGATTGCTGCTCCATAACCCTGTCTGCCTGCTTTGAGCAGGCAGACAGGAATCGCCACAATTCAACCCTATCGAGTACGATTGGGTTGATTGACACTCCCTGCTGGTGGCCCATTGGCCTCGAGTCTTGTGAGCGGCTGGTACAATGCTGAATACGGAGAGCGTATTGCTCTTCGCATTCAGCAATGTCTGTCGGACCTAATCTGCACTGTCGGATCAGGTCCGCCAGACTTTGATAAATAGCCCTCATTGTGTAAGAATTAGTGTAACTTATAATCACAAAAATGTGAGTATGAAATAAAAACATTTTAATTGCAATTTCTAGATGTTGTGGTCGTGATGTCCATTTTCTCTCGTTTCCTGGAGATCTCGTTAGCTGTACACAATATCAGATATATATTTAAATATACATAAGCAATTGTCTGTGCTGCCACCTACTGAGGGACTATACAATAGTGCTGGATATAGGTTTAATGAATCCTTGAAAAAACAAACCAGGCCGCTGCAGATCCTTACCATATATTCATGTATACATCTAAAATGGCATCTGTGTGTATTATACATGGGCAAGATTCTAGAAATTAAAGATCCTCTAGAAATACTCTCAAACATGTCAAAAGGCCAATATTGAACTTTATCAACATCTTTTGTCTGATGAATTTGATGTGTCCATATTGTTGTCCATTAATCATATGAGTGACTTTTCCACTATCTGCTGTGATCTGAAGCAATCTTTTTCCATTATGAAAATTGTGTTATTGTTTGCATTTTGATCATTCTGATCTTGAACACCTTGTATCAGAACCCTGAAAAACAGCCGATAAACAGGATAAGTTTGGAATCAACTTCATAGTTCTGTGCAAGCAACAGTAATAAAATACTCTAACATATTAGTGTATTTTCTTTTTGCCTTTTAACTTCTAGTTTCCTGTTAAACCACCACTGTATTTTACGCTTACCAGTCAATATTCTCAGTGGTTGAAAAGCAAAAAAACAAGATTGATAAATACTTTCTATTTTTTCGAGTGCAACCAGAGAAGCAGAATGCTATTGCTGATAAAGAAAGCTTGCTACAAGTTAATTATACAGTACTTCCGTATATAAGTACTATGTAAGTGAAACAAGCACTATTCCATATCCTGCAGATTAGTTGCAAGTGAGTGTTATGTACTCAGCACATCTACAGTAAATCTAAGATCCCTTGTATACAAAAACCTTAAAAACTGGTGCTCCTCTTGGGGGGGGGGTAGTTATCAAGCCGTCAACCTCAAATACGCTGGAATTCCGCAGCGTATTTGTGGCGAGGCTGATTCGCCTTAGTTATCAAAGGCTCGAGACCGGCAAAAGTAGAATTTTGTGACGTAAGCTTCGATCCGCCGGACTCAGTCCGACACAGATCGATTCTTACGTCACTCCAGATGTTCCGCACACAAGTGCGGCACATTCTCACTACTTTTGCTAGCTATCAAAAAACTAGCAGGTACGCTCGGCACTTTTACGGCCCAGCGTACCTGGTTTTCAATCCGCCACCCCTGGAGGCGGCGGATCCCATAGGAATCAATGGGAGTCTGACCATAGCGAAAGTACAAGTTCGCTGCTGACAGACATCCCATTGATTTCTATGGGAGCTGTCTACACCTAACACCCTAACATGTACCCCGAGTCTAAACACCACTAATCTGACCCCCCCTACACCGCCGCAACTAAATAAAGTTATTACCCCCTAAACCGCCGCTCCCGGAGCCCACCGCAAGCTACTCTATACATATTAACCCCTAAACCGCCGCTCCCGGAGCCCACCGCAACTATAATAAATGTATTAACCCCTAAACCGCCGCTCCCTGAACCCGCCGCAACCTATATTAAATGTATTAACCCCTAATCTGCCCCCCCTACACCGTCGCCACCTATAATAAATTTATTAACCCCTATCCTGCCCCCCACTACGCCGCCGCCACTGTAATAAAATTATTAACCCCTAAACCTAAGTCTAACCCTAACCCTAACGCCCCCTAACTTAAATATTAATTAAATAAATCTAAATAAATTAACTCTTATTAACTAAATGAATCCTATTTAAAACTAAATACTTACCTTTAAAATAAACCCTAATATAGCTACAATATAAATAATAATTATATTCTAGCTATCTTAGGATTTATTTTTATTTTACAGGTACCTTTCAATTTATTTTAACCATGTACAATAACTATAAAATAGTTATTAACTATTTAATAGCTTACCTAGCTAAAATAAAGAGAAATGTACCTGTGAAATAAATCCTAACCTAAGTTACAATTACACCTAACACTACACTATACTTTAATAAATTATTCCTATTTAAAAATAAATACTTACCTGTAAAATAAACCCTAAGATAGCTACAATGTAATTAATACTTATATTATAGCTATCTTAGGATTTATATTTAGTTTACAGGTAACTTTGTATTTATTTTAGCTAGTTAGAATAGTTATTAAATATACATTTAATAATGGCGTCCCCTCAATTCCGATTGGCTGATAGGATTCTATCAGCCAATCGGAATTAAGGTAGGAAAAATCTGATTGGCTGATGGAATCAGCCAATCAGATTGAGCTCGCATTCTATTGGCTGTTCCGATCAGCCAATAGAATGCGAGCTCAATCTGATTGGCTGATTGGATCAGCCAATCGGATTGAACTTGAATCTGATTGGCTGATTCCATCAGCCAATCAGATTTTCCTACCTTAATTCCGATTGGCTGATAGAATCCTATCAGCCAATCGGAATTGAGGGGACGCCATCTTGGATGACGTCCCTTAAAGGAGCCGTCATTCGTCGTAGTCCGTCGGTGAAGAAGGTGGTTCCGCGTCGGCAGAAGGAAGATTCAAGACCCGGCTTGGAAGATGACTTCGCCCGGATAGAAGACCTCTTCAGCGCCTCTTTGAAGATGACATCGGCCGGATCGAAGACTTCTTCAGCGCCGCCTGGATGATGACTTCATCGGATGGAAGATTTCTTCAGCGCCGCTTGGAGGATTAACTTCTTCCGCTCCGGATGTCCTCTTCAGTTCCATCGGTGGCTCGGCTGAGTGAAGACGACTCAAGGTAGGATGATCTTCAGGGGATTAGTGTTAGGTTTTTGTAAGGGGGGTTTGGGTTAGATTAGGGGTATGTGGGTGGTGGGTTTTAATGTTGGGGGGGGGTTGTATTTTTCTTTTACAGGCAAAAGAGCTGAACTTTTTGGGGCATGCCCCCACAAATGGCCCTTTTAAGGGCTGGTAAGGTAAAAGAGCTTTGAAATTTATGTAATTTAGAATAGGGTAGGGATTTTTTTTATTTTGGGGGGGTTTGTTATTTTATTAGGGGGCTTAGATTAGGTGTAAGTAGCTTAAAATTGTTGTAATATTTTTAACATGTTTGTAACTTATTTTTTTATTTTTTGTAACTTAGCTTTTTTTATTTTTTGTACTTTAGTTAGTTTATGTAATTGTATTTCATTGTAGTTATTTGTAGGTAGTTTATTTAGTTAATTTAATGATAGTGTAGTATTAGGTTTAATTGTAACTTAAGTTAGGATTTATTTTACAGGTAATTTTGTATTTCTTTTAGCTAGGTAGTTATTAAATAGTTAATAACTATTTAATAACTATTCTAACTAGCTAAAATAAATACAAAGTTACCTGTAAACTAAATATAAATCCTAAGATAGCTATAATATAAGTATTAATTACATTGTAGCTATCTTAGGGTTTATTTTACAGGTAAGTATTTATTTTTAAATAGGAATAATTTATTAAAGTATAGTGTAGTGTTAGGTGTAATTGTAACTTAGGTTAGGATTTATTTCACAGGTACATTTCTCTTTATTTTAGCTAGGTAAGCTATTAAATAGTTAATAACTATTTAATAGTTATTGTACATGGTTAAAATAAATTGAAAGGTACCTGTAAAATAAATATAAATCCTAAGATAGCTAGAATATAATTATTATTTATATTGTAGCTATATTAGGGTTTATTTTATAAGTAAGTATTTAGTTTTAAATAGGATTCATTTAGTTAATAAGAGTTAATTTATTTAGATGTATTTAATTAATATTTAAGTTAGGGGGGCGTTATGGTTAGGGTTAGACTTAGGTTTAGGGGTTAATAATTTTATTACAGTGGCGGCGGCGTAGTGGGGGGCAGGATAGGGGTTAATAAATTTATTATAGGTTGCGGCGGGTTCATGGAGCGGCGGTTTAGGGGTTAAACTATTTATTTAGTTGCGGAGAGGTGCGGGATCAGCAGGATAGGGGTTAATAATTTTATAATAGAGGGCGACGGTATAGGGGGGGCAGGATAGGGGTTACTAGGTATAATGTAGGTGGCAGCGGTGTCCGGGAGCGGCGGTTTAGGGGTTAATACATTTATAAGACTTGCGGCGGGGTCTAGGAGCGGCGGTTTAGGGGTTAATACATTTATAAGACTTGCGGCGGGGTCTAGGAGCGGCGGTTTAGGGGTTAGTAACTTTATTTAGTTGCGGGGGCCTCCGGGGGCGCCGGTATAGGGGGTAGAACAGTGTAGTTTAGTGTGAGTGCTTAGTGACAGGCTAGCAATAAAGCTGGGAAAAAGCCGAAGGGCAGCGAGATCGGATGAGTGATAACTGTCACAGTCCGCTGCTCATCGCCCCGCGGCTTTTTGACAGCTTTATTTGATAACTTAGGCGAACGTATTCAAGGTCCGCGGCGGCGAAGGTAGGCGAGCTTAGGCGGACGTATTGGGCCGGCGAAGCCAGGAAAGTAGACGGCTTGATAACTACCCCCCTTGGTATGAACAAAATAAGGAATGTTAAATTATTCATAGATAAAACTTAGAGTTTATAATAGAGTTTTGCGGTATGAGGGGTGTGGTAATAACTTGCACGTTATTGTCACCGCTCACTTCCCTACAGCGCTGGTATTAGAGGTTTTCATAAACCCGGCGTTAACAGGCAAGAAGTAAGCGTAGAGCAAAATTGTGCTCCATACCGCACTCCAATATCAGCGATGCTTAAGGCAGCGGTGAGCTGGTTTTACGTGCTTGTGCACGATTTCCCCATAGACATCAGTGGGGAGAGCCGGCTGAAAAAAAGCCTAACACCTGCAAAAAAGCACCGCAAAGCTCCGTAACGCAGCCCCATTGATTCCTATGGGGAAAAAATTTTTATGTTTACACCTAACACCCTAACATTAACCCCGAGTCTAAACATCCCTAATCTTACACTTATTAACCCCTAATCTGCCACCCCTGACATCACCGACACCTACATTATAGTTATTAATCCCTAATCTGCCGTTCCAGACATGGCCGCCACTATAATAAACATATTAACCTCTAAACCGCTGCACTCCAGCCTCGCAAACACTAGTTAGATATTATTAACCCCTAATCTGCCGCCCCTAACATCGCCGCCACCTACCTCCGTTTATTAACCCCTAATCTGCCGCCCCCAACGTCACCGCCATTATACTAAATTTATTAACCCCTAAAACTAAGTCTAACCTTAACCCTAACACCCCCTAACTTAAATATAATTAAAATGAATCTAAATAAAAATTACTATCATTACCTAAATAATTCCTATTTAAAACTAAATACTTACCTATAAAATAAACCCTAAGATAGCTACAATATAACTAATAGCTACATTGTAACTAGCTTAGGGTTTATTTTATTTTACAGGCAAGTTTGTATTTATTTTAACTAGGTAGAATAGTTACTAAATAGTTATTAACTATTTACTAACTACCTAGTTAAAATAAATACAAATTTACCTGTAAAATAAAACCTAACCTGTCTTACAATAAAACCTAACCTTACACTACAATTAAATAAATTAAATTAATTAAATACAATTACCTAAATTACAAAAAAACAAAACACTAAATTACACAAAATAAAAAAAGAAATGATCAGATATTTAAACTAATTACACCTAATCTAATAGCCCTATCAAAATAAAAAGCCCCCACAAAATAAAAAAAAATCCTAGCCTACAATAAACTACCAATAGCCATTAAAAGGGCCTTTTGCGGGGCATTGCCCCAAAGAAATCATCTCTTTTACCTGTAAAAAAAATATAAACACCCCCCTCAACAGTAAAACCCACCACCCACACAACCAACCCCCCAAATAAAATCCTAACTAAAAAAAACTAAGCTCCCCATTGCCCTGAAAAGGGCATTTGGATGGGCATTGCCCTTAAAAGGGCATTTAGCTAATCTAAAACTAAAACCCATCCAATAAACCCTTAAAACAAACCTAACACTAACCCTGAAGATCCACATACAGTTTTGAAGGGTTTATTGGGTGGGTTTTGTATTTTCTCTTGTAAGGTGTATCCAGTCCACGGATTCATCCATTACTTGTGGGATATTCTCCTTCCCAACAGGGAGCTGCAAGAGAATCACCCACAGCAGAGCTGTCTATATAGCTCCTCCCCTAACTGCCACCTCCCAGTCATTCTCTTGCAGCTCTTGACAAGGGTAGTAGCTAGAGAGATGTGGTGCATTAATGTAGTTTATCTTCAATCAAAAGTTTATTATTTTCAAATGGTACCGGAGTTGTACTATTTTAGCCTCAGGCAGAAAGTTGAAGAAGAGTCTGCCTGAGGTTTTTGATGATCTTAGCGGTTTGTAACTAAGATCCACTGCTGTTCTCACACATAACTGAAGAGATGAGTAACTTCAGCTGGGGGAATAGCGTGCAGGGTTACCTGCTCTGAGGTATGTGCAGTTTTAAATTTTTCTAGAGAGATGATAAGCTAGAAAATGCTGACAGTGCCTGATTTATTTAAGGTAAGCCTGATTACAGTGATTTAATAATGACTGGTATCATGTTTGCTGTAAAGGGTAATATTTTTGTTATTTACTCTCATTACTGAATAGATATAACGTTTGCTTGATGTATATAAACGTTTATTACAAATGGTGATAAAAATTTATTCTGGGGCCCAGTTTTTCCACATGGCTGACTAGATTTTGCTTAGGGATAGTTTTTTAAGGCCCTCTCACTGTGAGTACAGGTTGGGAGGGGCCTAATTTTGCGCCTAAATTGCGCAGTAGTTTTTGCAGCTTGAAACATCCAGCTTCCCTGAAGGAGTCCCCTGAACATATAGGACCTCTTTAAAGGGTTTTTGTGCCTTCCAAAGTCGTTGTATGGGCAGGTAGGAGCCACAGTGGAGCTGTGGCAGTTGGTTGTGACTGTTTAAAAATGTTTATATCGTTTTTTTGATCCGGTTTTGAAACTAAGGAGTCAATCATCCATTTGCAAGTGGGTGCAATGCTATTTCAGTCTATTATACACACTGTAAAAATTTCGTAAATTTTACTGCTTTTTCACTGTTTTGCAGTTTCTGTGATTGTTTTTTTCTCTTAAAGGCACAGTACCGTTTTTATTTTTTGCTTGTTCACAGTTATTAGAGTGTTTTCCAAGCTTGCTGATCTCATTACTAGTCTGTTTAAACATGTCTGACATAGAGGAAACTCATTGTTCATTGTGTTTAGAAGCCATTGTGGAACCCCCTCTTAGAATGTGTACCAAATGCACTGATCTTACTATAAGCTATAAAGATCATATTCTGGCTGTAAAAGATTTATCACTAGAGGAAACTAACAAGGGGGAAGTTATGCCGACTAACTCTCCCCACGTGTCAGAACCTATGACTCCCGCTCAAGGGATGCCCGCTCTAGAGGCGCCAAGTACATCTAGCGTGCCCATAACGTTTACCTTACAAGACATGGCGGCAGTTATGGATCATACCCTTACAGTGGTATTGTCCAAACTACCAGGGTTACAAGGAAAGCGAGACAGCTCTGGGGCTAGGAAAAATACAGAGCACTCTGACGCTTTAGTAGCTATGTCTGATATCCCCTCACAAAATGCAGAAGCTGAGGAAGGAGAGCTTCTATCTGTGGGTGATTTTTCTGACTCAGGGAAGATAATTCAACCTGATTCTGATATGTCTACATTTAAATTTAAGCTTGAACACCTCCGCGTATTGCTCAGGGAGGTTTTAGCTGCTCTGAATGACTGTGACACCATAATGGTCCCAGAGAAATTGTGTAGATTGGATAAATACTATGCAGTGCCTGTTTACATTGATGTTTTTCCAATACCTAAGAGGTTTTCAGAAATTATTACTAAGGAATGGGATAGACCAGGTGTACCGTTCTCTCCCCCTCCTGTTTTTAAAAAGATGTTTTCCATAGACTTATGGCAAACGGTCCCTAAGGTGGAGGGAGCAGTCTCTACCCTAGCTAAGCGTACAACTATCCCCGTCGAGGACAGTTGTGCTTTCCTAGATCCAATGGATAACAAGTTAGAGGGTTACCTTAAGAAAATGTTTATTCAACAGGGTTTTATTCTCCAGCCTCTTGCATGCATTGCCCCTGTCACTGCTGCTGCGGCCTTCTGGTTTGAGTCTCTGGAAGAGGCTCTACAGGTAGAAACCCCATTGGATGATATACTTGACAAGCTTAAAGCTCTTAAGCTAGCCAATTCATTTGTTTCTGACGCTGTTGTTCATTTAACAAAACTAACGGCTAAGAACTCAGGTTTTGCTATTCAAGCACGTAGGGCATTATGGCTTAAATCCTGGTCAGCTGACGTTACTTCAAAGTCTAAGCTTCTCAATATTCCCTTCAAGGGGCAGATCCTATTCGGCCCGGACTGAAGGAGATCATTTCTGATATTACTGGAGGAAAAGGTCACGCCCTTCCTCAGGATAGGTCCAACAAATCAAGGACCAAACAGACTATTTTTCGTGCCTTTCGAAACTTCAAGACTGGCGCAGCATCAACTTCCTCTAATACAAAACAAGAGGGAATTTTTTCCCAGTCCAAGCCGGTCTGGAGACCTTACCAGGCTTGGAACAAACGAAGGCAGGCCAAAAAGCCTGCTGCTGCCTCTAAGACAGCATGAAAGATCAGCCCCCGATCTGGTAACGGATCTAGTAGGGGGCAGACTTTCTCTCTTCGCCCAGGCTTGGGCAAGAGATGTCCAGGATCCCTGGGCATTGGAAATTGTGTCCCAGGGGTATCTTCTGGACTTCAAAGCTTCTTCCCCAAAAGGATGATTTCACCTCTCACAATTATCTGCAAACCAGATAAAGAGAAAGGCATTATTACATTGTGTTCAAGACCTCCTAGTTATGGGAGTGATCCACCCAGTTCCAAGGAAGGAACAGGGGCAAGGCTTCTATTCAAATCTGTTTGTGGTTCCCAAGAAAGAGGGAACCTTCAGACCAATCTTAGATCTCAAGATCCTAAACAAATTTCTCAGGGTCCCATCCTTCAAAATGGAGACTATTCGAACCATCCTACCTATGATCCAGGAGGGTCAATATATGACTACCGTGGACTTAAAGGATGCTTATCTTCACATTCTGATACACAGAGATCATCATCGGTTTCTCAGGTTCGCCTTCCTAGACAGGCATTACCAGTTTGTAGCTCTTCCCTTTGGGTTAGCTACAGCACCAAGAATCTTCTGGGGTCACTTCTGGCGGTCCTAAGGCCGCGGGGTATAGCAGTAGCCCCTTACCTAGACGACATTCTGATACAGGCATCGAATTTTCAAATTGCCAAGTCCCATACAGACATAGTTCTGGCATTCCTGAGGTCTCATGGGTGGAAAGTGAACAAAGAAAAGAGTTCTCTATCCCTCTCACAAGAGTTTCCTTCCTGGGAAGTCTGATAGATTCTGTAGAAATGAAGATTTACCTGACAGAGGCCAGGATGTCAAGACTTCTAAATTCCTGCCGTGTTCTTTATTCTACTTCTCGCCCTTCAGTGGCTCAGTGTATGGAAGTAATCGGCTTAATGGTAGCGGCAATGGACATAGTGCCGTTTGCCCGCCTACATCTCAGACCGCTGCAACTCTGCATGCTCAGTCAGTGGAATGGGGATTACACAGATTTGTCCCCTCTACTAAATCTGGATCAAGAGACCAGGGATTCTCTTCTCTGGTGGCTATCTCGGGTCCATCTGTCCAAAGGTATGACCTTCTGCAGGCCAGATTGGACAATAGTAACAACAGATGCCAGCCTTCTGGGCTGGGGTGCAGTCTGGAAGTCCCTGAAGGCTCAGGGATCGTGGACTCAGGAGGACATTCTGGAACTAAGAGCGATATTCAATGCTCTTCAGGCTTGGCCTCAGCTAGCTGCGGTCAGGTTCATCAGATTTCAGTCGGACAACATCACGACTGTAGCTTACATCAACCATCAAGGGGGAACAAGGAGTTCCCTAGCAATGTTGGAGGTTTCAAAGATAATTCTATGGGCAGAGATTCACTCTTGCCATCTATCAGCTATCCATATCCCAGGAGTAGAGAACTGGGAGGCGGATTTTCTAAGTCGACAGACTTTTCATCCGGGGGAGTGGGAGCTCCATCCGGAGGTATTTGCACAGTTGATTCAACTTTGATGCAAACCAGAACTGGATCTCATGGTGTCTCGTCAGAACGCCAAGCTTCCTTGTTACGGATCCAGGTCCAGGGATCCCAAGGCAGCAGATAGATGCTCTAGCAGCGCCTTGGTCCTTCAACCTGGCTTATGTGTTTCCACCGTTTCATCTGCTCCTTTGTCTTATTGCCAAGATCAAGCAGGAGAGAGCTTTGGTGATTTTGATACCACCTGCGTGGCCACACAGGACTTGGTATGCAGATCTGGTGGACATGTCATCCTTTCCACCATGGACTCTGCCGCTGAGACAGGACCTTCTACTTCAGGGTCCTTTCAACCATCCAAATCTAATTTCTCTGCGTCTGACTGCTTGGTGATTGAACGCTTGATCTTATCAAAGCGTGGTTTCTCCGAGTCGGTCATTGATACCTTAATACAGGCGCGAAAGCCTGTCACCAGGAAAATCTATCATAAGATATGGTGTAAATATCTTCATTGGTGTGAATCCAAGGGTTACTCATGGAGTAAAGTCAGGATTCCTAGGATATTATCCTTTCTCCAAGAAGGATTGGAGAAGGGTTTGTCAGCTAGTTCCTTAAAGGGACAGATTTCTGCTCTGTCTATTCTTTTGCACAAACGTCTGGCTGAGGTTCTAGATGTTCAGGCGTTTTGTCAGGCTCTGGTTAGAATCAAGCCTGTGTTTAATCCCGTTGCTCCGCCATGGAGTTTAAATTTAGTTCTTAAAGTTCTTCAAGGGGTTCCGTTTGAACCTTTGCATTCCATAGATATTAAGCGCTTATCTTGGAAAGTTCTGTTTTTAGTAGCTATCTCCTCGGCTCGAAGAGTTTCGGAGTTATCTGCTTTACAATGTGATTTCCCTTATCTCGTTTTCCATGCAGATAAGGTAGTAAGGTAGTGTTACGTACCAAACCTGGTTTTCTACCTAAGGTAGTATCTAATAAAAATATAAATCAGTGATTGTTGATTGTTGTTCCGTCACTGTGTCCTAATCCTTCTTCAAAGAAGGAACATCTTTTACACAATCTTGACGTGGTTCGTGCTTTAAAGTTTTATTTACAAGCTACTAGAGATTTTCGTCAAACATCTGCATTGTTTGTTGTCTACTCTGGACAGAGGAGAGGCCAAAAGGCTTCGACAACTTCTCTTTCTTTTTTGCTAAGAAGTATAATCCGCTTAGCTTATGAGACTGCTGGCCAGCAGCCTCCTGAGAGAATTACAGCTCATTCCACTAGAGCAGTAGCTTCCACATGGGCTTTTAAAAATGAGGCTTCTGTTGAACAGATTTGTAAGGCGGCGACTTGGTCTTCGCTTCATACCTTTTCTAAATTCTACAAATTTGATACTTTTGCTTCTTCGGAGGCTGTTTTTGGGAGAAAGGTCTTATAGACAGTGGTGCCCTCTGTTTAAGCGCCTGCCTTGTCCCTCCCTTCATCCGTGTCCTATAGCTTTGGTATTGGTATCCCACAAGTAATGGATTAATCCGTGGACTGGATACACCTTACAAGAGAAAACAAAATTTATGCTTACCTGATAAATTTATTTCTCTTGTGGTGTATCCAGTCCACAGCCCGCCCTGTCATTTTAAGGCAGGTGTTATTTATTTTTTAAAACTACAGTCACCACTGCACCCTATAGTTTCTCCTTTTTCTTGCTTGTCTTCGGTCGAATGACTGGGATTTGGCACTTAGGGGAGGAGCTATATAGACAGCTCTGATGTGGGTGATCCTCTTGCAGCTCCCTGTTGGGAAGGAGAATATCCCACAAGTAACGGATGAATCTGTGGACTGGATACACCACAAGAGAAATAAATTTATCAGGTAAGCATAATTTTTTTTTTTTTACAGATAAAAGAGCTGATTTCTTTGGGGCAATGCCCTGCAAAAGGTCCTTTTAAGGGCTTTTGGTAGTTTATTGTAGGCTCATTTTTTTTTATTGGGGGGGCTTTTTTATTTTGATAGGGCTATTAGATAAGGTGTAATTAGTTTAAATATCTGATCATTTCTTTTTTTATTTTGTGTAATTTAATGTGTTTTGTTTTTGTAATTTAGGTAATTGTATTTAATTAATTTAATTTATTTAATTGTAGTAAGGTTAGGTTTTATTGTAAGACAGGTTAAGTTTTATTTTACAGGTAAATTTGTATTTATTTTAACTAGGTAGTTAGTAAATACCTAGTTAAAATAAATACAAACTTGCCTGTAAAATAAAAATAAACCCTAACGGCTAGATTTAGAGTTCTGCGGCCAAAGGGGTGCGTTAGCTACAAATGCTTTTTTCCCCCCGACCTTTTAAATACCGCTGGTATTTAGAGTTCACAGAATGGCTGCGTTAGGCTCCAAAAAGGGAGTGTAGAGCTTAATTTACCGCCACTGCAACTCTAAATACCAGCGGTGCTTACGGACGCGGCCAGCTTAAAAAACGTGCTTGTGCACGATTCCCCCATAGGAAACAATGGGGCAGTTTGAGCTGAAAAAAAATCTAACACCTGCAAAAAAGCAGCGTTCAGCTCCTAACGCAGCCCCATTGTTTCCTATGGTGAAATACTTCCTAAGTCTGCACCTAACACCCTAACATGTACCCCGAGTCTAAACACCCCTAACCTTACACTTATTAACCCCTAATCTTCCGCCCCCACTATCGCTGACCCCTGCATTATACTATTAACCCCTAATCTGCCGCTCCGTACACCGCCGCAACCTACGTTATCCCTATGTACCCCTAATCTGCTGCCCCTAACACCGCCGACCCCTATATTATATTTATTAACCCCTAATCTGCTGCCCCCAAAGTCGCCGCCACCTACCTACAATTATTAACCCCTAATCTGCTGACCGGACCTCACCGCTACTCTAATAAAGTTATTAACCCCTAATCCGCCTCACTCCCGCCTCAATAAACCTATAATAAATAGTATCACCAACACCTAACTTAAAGTATTAACCCCTAATCAGCCGACCGTACCTCACCGCTACTCTAATAAATGTATTAACCCCTAAAGCTAAGTCTAACCCTAACCCTAACACCCCCCTAAGTTAAATATAATTTTTATCTAACGAAACAAATTATTTATTATTAAATAAATTATTCCTATTTAAAGCTAAATACTTACCTGTACAATAAACCCTAATATAGCTACAATATAACGAATATATTGTAGCTATTTTAGGATTTATATTTATTTTACAGGCAACTTTGTATTTATTTTAACCAGGTACAATAGCTATTAAATAGTTAATAACTATTTAATAGCTACCTAGTTAAAATAATTACAAAATTACCTGTAAAATAAATCCTAACCTAAGTTACAATTAAACCTAACACTACACTATCATTAAATAAATTAAATAAAATACCTACAAATAAATACAATTAAATAAACTAACTAAAGTACAAAAAATAAAAAAAGAACTAAGTTACAAAAAATAAAAAAAATAATTTACAAACATTATCAAAATATTACAACAATTTTAAGCTAATTACACCTACTCTAAGCCCCCTAATAAAATAACAAAGCCCCCCAAAATAAAAAAATGCCCTACCCTATTCTAAAATAAAAATTGAAAAGCTCTTTTACCTTACCAGCCCTTAAAAGGGCCTTTTGCGGGGCATGCCTCAAAGAATTCTGATCTTTTGCCTGTAAAAAAAACATACAATACCCCCCCAACATTACAACCCACCACCCACGTACCCCTAATCTAACCCAAACCCCCCTTAAATAAACCTAACACTAAGCCCCTGAAGATCTCCCTACCTTATCTTCACCACGCCGGGTATCACCGATCCGTCCACAAGAGGCTCCGAAGTCTTCATCCAAGCCCAAGCGGGGGCTGAAGAGGTCCATCATCCGGCTGAAGTCTTGATCCAAGCGGGGGCTGAAGAGATCCATCATCCAGCTGAAGTCTTCTATCAAGCGGCATCTTCAATCTTCTTTCTTCCGGATCCATCTTCATCCCGCCGACGTGGAACATGTAGGTATTTGTATGTAATTAATTTATTGATAGTGTAGTGTTAGGTTTAATTGTAGATAATTGTAGGTATTTTATTTAATTAATTTATTGATAGTGTAGTGTTAGGTTTAATTGTAACTTAAGTTAGGATTTATTTTACAGGTAATTTTGTAATTACTTTAACTAGGTAACTATTAAATAGTTATTAACTATTCAATAGCTATTGTTCCTGGTTAAAATAAATACAAAGTTGCCTGTAAAATAAATATAAATCCTAAAATAGCTACAATATAATTATAATTTATATTGTAGCTATATTAGGGTTTATTTTACAGGTAAGTATTTAGCTTTAAATAGGAATAATTTATTAAATAAGATTTATTTTATTTCATTAGATAAAAATTATATTTAAGTTAGGGGGGTGTTAGTGTTAGGGTTATACTTAGCTTTAGGGGTTAATACATTTATTAGAGTAGCGGCAAGGTCCGGTCGGCAGATTAGGGGTTAATAGTTTAAGTTAGGTGTCAGCGATGTTAGGGAGGGCAGATTAGGGGTTAATACTATTTATTATAGGGTTTTTGAGGCGGGAGTGAGGCGGATTAGGGGTTAATAACTTTATTATAGTAGCGGTGAGGTCCTGTCGGCAGATTAGGGGTTAATAAGTGTAGGTAGGTAGCGGCGACGTTGGGGGGGGCAGATTAGGGGTTAATAAATATTATGTAGGGGTCGGCGATGTTAGGGGCAGCAGATTAGGGGTTCATAGTTATAATGTAGGTTGCGGCGGTGTGCGGTCGGCAGATTAGGGGTTAAAAAAAATTAATAGAGTGGCGGCGATGTGGGGGGACCTCGGTTTAGGGGTACATAGGTAGTTTATGGGTGTTAGTGTACTTTAGAGCACAGTAGTTAAGAGCTTTATGAACCGGCGTTAGCCCAGAAAGCTCTTAACTCCTGGCTTTTCTCTGCGGCTGGAGTTTTGTCGTTAGATTTCTAACGCTCACTTCAGCCAAGACTCTAAATACCGGCGTTAGAAAGATCCCATTGAAAAGATAGGATACGCAAATGGCGTAAGGGGATCTGCGGTATGGAAAAGTCGCGGCTGGAAAGTGAGCGTTAGACCCTTACCTACACGACTCTAAATACCAGCGGTAGGACAAAACCAGTGTTACGGCCCCCTAACGCTGGTTTTGACGGCTAACGCAGAACTCTAAATCTAGGCGTAAGTTAGCTACAATGTAACTTATTAGTTATATTGTAGCTAGCTTAGGGTTTATTTTACAGGTAAGTATTTAGTTTTAAATAGGAATAATTTAGGTAATGATAGGAATTTTTATTTTGTATTTTAATTATATTTAAGTTAGGGGGTGTTAGGGTTAGACTTAGGTTTAGGGGTTAATAACTTTAGTATAGTGGTTTAGTATAGTTGTATTGGGGGCGGTAGATTAGGGGTTAATAACTGTAATGTAGGTTGCGGCGATGTTAGGGACAACAGATTAGGGGTTAATAATATTTAACTAGTGTTTGTGAGGCGGAACGCAGCGGTTTAGGGGTTAATATGTTTATTATAGTGGCGGCGATGTTGGGAGCGGCAGATTAGGGGTTAATAATTTTATTTTAGTGTTTGCAATGCAGGAGGGCCTCGGTTTAGGGGTTAATAGGTAGTTTATGGGTGTTAGTGTACTTTTTAGCACTTTAGTTATGAGTTTTATGTTACAGCTTTGTAGCGTAAAACTCATAGCTACTGACTTTAGAATGTGTTATGAATCTTGCGAGATAGACTTTACCGTTTACTTTTTGGCCTCCAAGAAAGGCGCTATGGAAGTCCCATTGAAAAAAGACTTTACGCAAATTGCATAAGTTAATTTGCGGTACAGCCAAAAAAGTGTGCGGTGCCCCTAAACCTGCAAGGCTCGTAATACCAGCGGTAGTGAAAAAGCAGCGTTATGAGCCTTAACACTGCTTTTTCACTCATACCACAAAACTCGGAATCTAGCCGTTAGTTTCTTAGGTTACATCTTATGTACTGTTTTTATAACATCTATAAGTCTTTGCAATTAGATTACAATTGTTTCCTTAAGTGTGATATTTGTTTTTATAAATAATTAGCTTTTTCTCTATACCTTGTGATTTGTTAATATGAATCTTAAACCTGATTGGTCTGTGAGTACACCTCCTAGAGGTATAAAGGCAAGTTTTACACACCTGTTAATCAGCTCTGATGAAGTGCTGAATGAGACAGGAAACACGTCAGCTGTGGTAAAATCTGTGTTGCTGTGCCCTTGCAACTTATAACATGTATATCCAATAAAATTGATGTTTTAACCCCATTCCTTTTGTCTCTTGTTCACAACCTTATTTGAGTCCTGCATGCTGTACCTGTTGTGGAAACTATCTATTTTTTCCACAAACCCAAAAGCTAATATACAGACTCACCCTAAAAACAAATGTGAAAGGATATTTACATGGGTATCTTATTCCTCACTACTTTCTAGTAAAAAAAAAAACTATCATAACATTTAGAACTATTTAAACACTGACTGGATTACTCTTTAAATGATAGCTAGAGTAGGATACAAACCACAATTTTTTGTGCTTAAATGGGAATGTGGCTTGTGATTGTTATTCAATTCTGCAACCTTTAACCAGATTACAGCAACAGATACTATGAAAGTTATGATCTTATGAATGCCAACTCACAGCACAACATATACAAAAATCCTGACCATTCAGGGGATTTCCACTTTACTATCTCATACAATGAGAAGGATGATACACCACACACTCCTGACCTATACTTGTCAAGGATATAAAGACTGTGATAAATAGCACTGGTATTACAAGTTGAAAGTTATAGTTTGTGCTTTAGCGAAAGCCGAAACTGTGCTAGAATAGTTAGTGCGGCTTGAGAACTAGGGTTGCCACCTTTAATTCAGGCCAAGCCCGAACACGTTTGCGCTGTGCACAGCACAGGAACATTTTTTTTTGCAGAGTACACACTATGGAGCCAATTTATCATGGCCCGAATTGGTCCTAATGTAACTGTTTCTGCGCGAGCCTACAGGCTCCCCGGAAACAGGAGTTAAGAAGCAGCGTTCTTAAGACCGCTGCTCCTTAACTCATACGCCTTCTCTAAATCTGCGAACATCAATCCGCCCGATCGTGTACGATCGGGATGATTGATACCCCATGCTACCAGACGATTGGCCGCGAATCTGCAGGGGGCAGCATTGCACAAGCATTTCTAGTGAAATGCTTGTGCAATGTTAAATGCCGACGGCGTATGCTGTCGGCATTCAGTGATGTCCGGTAGACATTGATAAATTGGCCCCAATGTATAATAGCACATAAACACATACTCCCACATTGATATTCACGCTCTCACACACTCGTGAGCAGCCAAAAGAATCCACCTGGATGCAGCGTAGGCAAACATAGCAGCATTAAGAAGAAAAAAAAACTA
Source organism: Bombina bombina (assembly GCF_027579735.1). Classification (NCBI taxonomy): domain Eukaryota; kingdom Metazoa; phylum Chordata; class Amphibia; order Anura; family Bombinatoridae; genus Bombina; species Bombina bombina. The sequence goes on along the minus strand of NC_069502.1, from coordinate 176,585,896 downwards.
ACCGCCCACACGAAGTATGAAAAAAATAAAACTAACCACCCGCACAAAGTATTAACAAAAAAAAGCTAACCGCATGCATAAAGTATATAAAAAAAAAACTAATCACCCGCACAAAGTATTAACAAAAAAAAAAACGCCTGCACAAAGTATTATGAAAAAAAGATCATAACTGCGCGCACGAAATATTAAGAAAAAAAAAACCTAACTGCCCGCAAGTAACAAAAAAAAAACCTAACCCTTAAACCTCCAAATCCCCACAACACCAACTAAATAAATTACAATATTAACCCCTAAACCGCCAAACCCTACGCCAACTACCTAATTATACTATTAATCCCTAAACCGCCAACTCCCTACATCGCAATAAACCTAATTAACCTATTAACCATCAAACCCCCAAATCACAATAAACCTAATTAACCTATTAACTCCTACACCGCCAACTCGCACAACGCAAATAACTAATTTAATTACTAAGCCCCCTAACCTAACCCCCCCCCCCCCTAAATTAACCTCAATTACATAAGTTACAATTAAAATAACAAATCCTAACATTAATTTAAAAACAAAACCTAACATTAAATTACAAAAAAATAATCTAAAATTACAAAAAATAAAAAAGTCTAAAATTAAAGAAAAAAAATAAACAGACTAAAAAAAATTAAACCTAATCCCTATGAAAATAAAAAAGCCCCACAAAAATAAAAACACCCCCTAATCTAAACTACCAATTGCTTAAGACCCCCTAACAGTTAAACCTCCCCACCCACCAAACCCCCCAATAAAAAACCTAACACGAAAAAAACCTAAACTACCCATTGCCCCTTAAGGGTCATTTGTATAAGCATTGCCCTTAAAAGGGCATTTAGCTCTTTTACTGCCCTTAAAATGGCATTCAGCTCTTTTACAAGCCCATTACATCCCTAGTCTTAAAAATACCCCGCCAAAAAAAGCCTAAGTATAACCCCCATATAGGTACTCACCGTTCCTGAAGTCCGGCAGAGAAGGTCGTGGAGCGTAGGTGCAGAGCTGGCATCCCCGATGCATGGATCCTTAGTGGCAGTCCTTAGCTGTGGTCTTCAGCGGCGGCGGTCCAAAGGGTGGAGACTCCTCTTCATGTGATTGTCCGCAGCACACTCAAGATTAATATTTATTGGGGTACCTTGTATTCCTATTGGCTGAAATTTTGAAATCCGTCAATAGGATGAGAGCTACTTAAATCTTATTGGCTGATTTGAACAGCCAATAGGATTTCAGTAGCTCTAATCCTATTGGCTGATTTCAAATTTCAGCCAATAAGAATGCAAGGTACCCCAAATTGAATGCGGTACCTTGCATTAAATTTTCAGTGTTCGATCGGATGAAGAGGAGCCTCCACGGCACTTTGGACCTCCGCCCCTAAAGACTGCCTCTGAGGACCCTGCTCCGGATACGTGCTTCGGGGAAGACCTCTCTGCACCACCACTCCGCGCTGCCTTTTTTTGGGGGGGTTATTTTTAAAGGGTTATTAGTTTAGGTTTAAATTTTTTATTCTGGATAGCTTTGTTTATTTTTTTCTGTAATTTTACATTATTTTTTTTTTTAATATTAGCTTTGGGGTTTGTAGTTTCTTTAAACATAGACTGACCTCTGGGCAGGCTTATCGCCTAGTATATATATAGGCATCATCTGCTGGGGTGTTGGTGCATATGGAAGGTAAACATATACACCATCATATAAGTATGGAAGGTAAACCATATATACCATCCATAAGTATGGAAGGTAAACATTTTACACAGTTGTATGTAAATGTTTAGGCATCCCTGACAATTTCCATGGTTTTCATTTATAAATAATTGGGTTTTGCATCAGCAATTTCATTTTGATCTATCAAATAACTGAAGGACACAGTAATATTTAAGTAGTTAAATGAGGTTTATTGGATTAACAGAAAATGTGCAATATGCATCAAAACAAAATTAGACAGGTTCATAAATTTGGGCACCCCAACAGAAATATCACATCAATATTTAGTAGAGCCTTCTTTAGCAGAAATAACAGCCTCTAGACTCTTCCTGTAGCCTGTAATGAGTGTCTGGATTCTGGATGAAGGTATTTTGGACCATTCCTCCTTGCAAAACATCTCCAGTTCAGTTAGGTTTGATGATTGTCCAGCATGGACAGCCCGCTTCAAATCCCCCCACAGATTTTCAATGATATTCTGGACTGGGATGGCTATTCCAGAACATTGTACTTGTTCCACTGCATAAATGCCAGAGTAGATTTTGAGCAGTGTTTTGGGTCGTTGTCTTGTTGAAATATCCAGCCCCGGCGTAACTTCAACTTTGTGACTGATTCCTCAACATTATTTTCAAGTATCTGCTGATATTGAATAGAATCCATGCGACACTCAACTTTAACAAGATTCCCAGTACCGGCACTGGCCACACAGACCCACAGCATGATAGAACATCCCCCAAATTTTACTGTGGGTAGCAAGTGTTTCTTTTTGCCGCTGTGTTCTTTTTGCTGCCATGCATAACGCCCCTTGTTATGACCAAATAAATGCGTGTGTGCAGAAAAGGCTTCTTCCGCATCACTTGTGCAAAGGTCACTGAATTGTTGAACGATGCACAGTGACACCATCTGCAGCAAGATGATGTTGTAGGTCTTTGGAGGTGGTCTGTGGGCTGTTTTTGACCGTTCTCACCATCCTTTACCTTTGCCTCTCTGATATTTTACTTGGACTTCCACTTCTGGCCTTAACAAGAACTGTGCCTGTGGTCTTCCATTTTCTCACTATGTTCCTCACAGTGGAAACTGACAGCTTAAATCTCTGCGATAGCTTTTTGTAGCCTTCCCCTAAACCATAATGTTGAACAATCTTTGTTTTCAGGTCATTTGAGAGTTGTTTTGAGGCCCCCATATTGCCACTCTTCAGAGGAGAGTCAAAGAGAACAACAACTTGCAATTGTCCACCTTAAATACCTTTTCTCATGATTGGATGCATCAATCTATGAAGTTCAAGGCTTAATGGGCTCACCAAACCAATGGTGTGTTCCAATTAATCAGTGCTTGGTAGTTACAGGTATTCAAATCAACAAAATGACAAGGCTGCCCAAATGTATGCACCTGTCTAATTTAGTTTGGATGCATATTGCACATTTTCTGTTAATCCAATAAACCTCATTTCACTACTGAAATATTACTGTGTCTTTCAGTTATTTGATAGATCAAAATTAAATTGCTGATCCAAACACCCAATTATTTATAAATGAAAATCATGGATTGTCAGGGGTGTCTAAACATTTGCATACAACTATATATATATATATATATATATATATATATATATATATATATATATATATATATATATATATATATATATATATATATACATATACATACATACAGTGGGGCAAAAAAGTATTTAGTCAGTCTCCAATTGTGCAAGTTCTCCCACTTAAGAAGATGAGAGAGGCCTGTAATTTTCATCATAGGTATACATCAATCTATGAAGTTCAAGGCTTAATGGGCTCACCAAACCAATAGTGTGTTCCAATTAATCAGTGCTTGGTAGTTACAGATATTCAAATCAACAAAATGACAAGGCTGCCCAAATGTATGCACCTGTCTAATTTAGTTTGGATGCATATTGCACATTTTCTGTTAATCCAATAAACCTCATTTCACTACTGAAATATTACTGTGTCTTTCAGTTATTTGATAGATCAAAATTAAATTGCTGATCCAAACACCCAATTATTTATAAATGAAAATCATGGATTGTCAGGGGTGTCTAAACATTTGCATACAACTGTATATATATATATATATACACAGTGGGGCAAAAAAGTATTTAGTCAGTCTCCAATTGTGCAAGTCATCCCACTTAAGAAGATGAGAGAGGCCTGTAATTTTCATCATAGGTATACCTCAACTATGAGAGACAAAATGTGGAAACAAATCCAGACAATCACATTGTCTGATTTGGAAAGAATTTATTTGCAAATTATGGTGGAAATAAATATTTGGTCAATATCAAAAGTTCATCTCAATACTTTGTTATATATCCTTTGTTGGCAATGACAGAGGTCAAACGTTTTCTGTAAGTCTTCACAAGGTTGTCACACACTGTTGCTGGTATGTTGGCCCATTCCTGCATGCAGATCTCCTCTAGAGCAGTGATGTTTTGGGGCTGTCGCTGGGCAACACGGACTTTCAACTCCCTCCAAAGGTTTTCTATGGGGTTGAGATCTGGAGACTGGCTAGGCCACTCCAAGACCTTGAAATGCTTCTTACGAAGCCATTCCTTCATTGCCCGGGCGGAGTGTTTGGGATCATTGTCATGCTGAAAGACCCAGCCACGTTTCATCTTCAATGCCCTTGCTGATGGAAGGAGGTTTGCACTCAAAATCTCAAAATACATGGCCCCATTCATTCTTTCATGTACATGGATCAGTCGTCCTGTTCCCTTTGCAGACAAACAGCCCCAAAGCATGATGTTGCCACCCCCATGCTTCACAGTAGGTATGGTGTTCTTTGGTTGCAACTCAGCATTCTCTCTCCTCCAAACACGATGAGTTGTGTTTCTAACAAACAGTTCTACTTTGGTTTCATCTGACCATATGACATTCTCCCAATCCGCTTCTGGATCATCCAAATGCTCTCTAGCATACTTTAGATGGGCCCGGACATGTACTGGCTTAAGCAGGGGGACACGTCTGGCACTGCAGGATCTGGGTCCCTGCTTTGTTACATTGGTCCCAGCTCTCTGCAGGTCATTCACTAGGTCCCCCCGTGTGGTTCTGGGATGTTTGCTCACCGTTCTTGTGATAATTTTGACCCCATGGGGTGAGATCTTGCGTGGAGTCCCAGATCGAGGGAGATTATCAGTGGTCTTGTATGTCTTCCATTTTCTAATTATTGCTCCCACACTTGATTTCTTCACACCAAGCTGCTTGTCTATTGCAGATTCAGTCTTCCCAGCCTGGTGCAGGTCTACAATTTTGTTTCTGGTGTCCTTTGACAGCTCTTTGGTCTTCACCATAGTGGAGTTTGGAGTGTGACTGTTTGAGGTTGTGGACAGGTGTCTTTTATACTGATAACAAGTTCAAACAGGTGCCATTAATACAGGTAATGAGTGGAGGAGAGAGGAGTCTCTTAACCCCTTAAGGACCAGCGACGTACCCTGTATGTCGCTGGCCTTTTTTTTGGGACTTGATTGTTTTTGCCACCAGCGTTGAGACTGCTCTATTCCACAAAGCCTGCTGGAGGGAGGGTATTAATAGTGTGTTCTCGCTAGACTTGTGCTATTATGTCCTGAAAAAACCCTTAACAACCAGTGACATACAGGGTACATTGTGGTCATTAAGGGGTTAAAGAAGAAGATATAGGTCTGTGAGAGCCAGAAATCTTGCTTGTTTGTAGGTGACCAAATACTTATTTTCCACCATAATATGCAAATAAATTATTTCCAATTCAGACAATGTGATTGTCTGGATTTGTTTCCACATTTTGTCTCTCATAGTTAAGGTATACCTATGATGAAAATTACAGGCCTCTCTCATCTTCTTAAGTGGGAGAACTTGCACAATTGGTGGCTGACTAAATACTTTTTTGCCCCACTATATATATATATATATATATATATATATATATATATATATATATATATAGTATATGTATGTGTTTGTGTGCATGTATAAGTGTGTATACATGTGTATTTATGTTTTTATATGTGTAAATATAAATATATTCATATAGAAATATAGCTATAGATATATATATTTTTTAAAAACATCATATTTATAAATATATATTTAGAAAGAAAAAGAAAACTTTCTTCTATATTGAAGGTTTCCTAACGCTTCTTTGAGTTTAGAGCACTTGGTCTAGCGCAGTGTCGGATTAGTGAGTGAGCAATAACTAATAGGTTTATTGTAGATTGCCCCATAGATGTCTATGGGCAAAAGGAGTTAACACGGTTGCTAAATCGAAGTCCTGAAGTAAGCACGCCTGAGTCTTGCGTGCTAACTTTTTAATTTCAACTAGTAATTTGTGTGCAAATCTTTCCACGCTAGTTTTTTACTTTGAGCGCAGCTAGCGTGCAAGGAAGATAAAAAAATCATAATTAGCATACAACTTGTAATCTGAGCCTTATTGTTTATGTTGAATTTGAGTGGAAGTAAATAATAATGATCATGATAAAATAACTTCTTACCCTTTCCATTGTAGCTAAATTGTTCCTTAAATTAGGCTATAATTTGTGCCTGGTAGTCACATAAACTGTCCTAGTTTAAGACACATTAAACTCATACGGCATATCAGCAATTAAGCACACAACTGCAAAATAAATGGTTTTAAAACATTTAACAACGTCATTTAGTTAGCACAATTTATGTTTCTTTTTTTTTTTCAAATCAAGATCTTTAGCTGTGACCAAAGATGTCACTGAGCTTTTGTTCTAAAGCTAACCAATCACTTTGTAAAATGTTGCAAGCTCAGATACATTTTCTCCTTTGCAGTAGTCAGTTATGGACAGATGTAAATGAACTTGTGCTATGATCTAATCAATCACAGTGCAGAATGTTGTAGGATCAAGTAACCTAGGCATATATATATACATTTATATTTTATTTATAAAAGACAAGAAGTGAGCGTTGAGCAAAATTTTGCTCATTACCGCACTCCAATACCAGCGCTGCTCAAGTCAGCGGTGAGCTGGTCGTACGCGCTTGTGCACTATTTCCCCATAGAAATCAACGGGGAGAGCCGGATGAAAAAAGTCTAACACCTGCAAAAAAGCAGTGTAAAACTCCTTAACACAGCCCCATTGATTCCTATGGGGAAATAAAAGTTATGTCTACACCTAACACCCTAACATGAACCCCGAGTCTAAACACCTAGGCCTAGATTTGGAGTTTCCTAGATTTGGAGTTTCCTATGGGGAAATAAAAGTTCTGTCTACACCTAACACCCTAACATGAACCCCGAGTCTAAACACCTAGGCCTAGATTTGGAGTTTTGCGGCTACTAACGCTGGTTTTAGGCTACCGCCGGTATTTGGAGTCAGTGATTAAAGGGTCTAACGCTCACTTTCCAGCCGCGACTTTTCCATACCACAGATTCCCTTACGTCAATTGCGTATCCTATCTTTTCAATGGGATCTTTCTAACTCCGGTATTTAGAGTAGTGCCTGGAGTGAGATTTAGAACACTAACGACCAAACTCCAGCCGCAGAAAAAAGTCAGTAGTTAAGAGCTTTTTGGGCTAACGCCGGTTTATAAAGCTCTTAGCAACTGTGCTCTAAAGTACACTAACACGCATAAACTACCTATGTACCCCTAACCGAGGTCACCCCTCATCGCCGCCAATGTAATAACATTTTTTAACCCCTAATCTGCCGACCGCCACCTACGTTATCCTTATGTACCCCTAATCTGCTGCCCCTAACACCGCCGACCCCTATATTATATTTATTAACCTCTAATCTGCCCCCCACAACGTCGCCGCCAGCTACCTACAATTATTAACCCCTAATCTGCCGACCGCAAAGCGCCGCCACCTACGTTATCCTTATGTACCCCTAATCTGCTGCCCCTAACACCGCCGACCCCTATATTATATTTATTAACCCCTAATCTGCCCCCCACAACGTCGCCGCCACCTGCCTACACTTATTAACCCCTAATCTGCTGACCGGAGCTCACCACTATTCTAATAAATTTTTTAACCCCTAAAGCTAATTCTAACCCTAACCCTAACACCCCCCTAAGTTAAATATAATTTTATTCTAACGAAATAAATTAACTCTTATTAAATAACTTATTCCTATTTAAAGCTAAATACTTACCTGTAAAATAAACCCTAATATAGCTACAATATAACGAATAATTACATTGTAGCTATTTTAGGATTAATATTTATTTTACAGGCAACTTTGTAATTATTTTAACCAGGTACAATAGCTATTAAATAGTTAATAACTATTTAATAGTTACCTAGTTAAAATAATAACAAAATCACCTGTAAAATAAATCCTAACCTAAGTTACAATTAAACCTAACACTACACTATCAATAAATTAATTAAATAAAATACCTACAATTACCTACAATTAAACCTAACACTACACTATCAATAAATTAATTAAATACAATATCTACAAATAAATACATTTAAATAAACTAACTAAAGTACAAAAAATAAAAAAGAACTAAGTTACAAAAAATAAAAAAAATATTTACAAACATAAGAAAAATCTTACAACAATTTTAAACTAATTACACCTACTCTAAGCCCCCTAATAAAATAACAAAGACCCCCAAAATAAAAAAATGCCCTACCCTATTCTAAATTACAAAAGTTCAACGCTCTTTTACCTTACCAGCCCTGAACAGGGCCCTTTGCGGGGCATGCCCCAAGAAATTCAGCTCTTTTGCCTGTAAAAAAACACATACAATAACCCCCCCAACATTACAACCCACCACCCACATACCCCTAATCTAACCCAAACCCCCTTTAAATAAACCTAACACTAAGCCCCTGAAGATCTTCCTACCTTTTCTTCACCATGCCAGGTTCACCGATCGATCCAGAAGAGCTCCTCCGATGTCTTGATCCAAGCCCAAGCGGGAGGCTGAAGATGTCCATGATCCGGCTGAAGTCTTCATCCAAGTGGGAGCTGAAGAGGTCCATGATCCGGCTGAAGTCTTCTATCAACGGCATCTTCAATCTTCTTTCTTCCGGATCCATCTTGCAGACCTCCGACGCGGAACATCCTGCTGGCCCGACGGACTACCGACGAATGAAGGCTCCTTTAAGGGACGTCATCCAAGATGGCGTCCCTCGAATTCCGATTGGCTGATAGGATTCAGCCAATCGGAATTAAGGTAGGAATATTCTGATTGGCTGATGGAATCAGCCAATCAGAATCAAGTTCAATCAGATTGGCTGATCCAATCAGCCAATCAGATTGAGCTCGCATTCTATTGGCTGTTTCGATCAGCCAATAGAATGCGAGCTCAATCTGATTGGCTGATCGGATCAGCCAATCGGATTGAACTTGATTCTGATTGGCTGATTCCATCAGCCAATCAGAATATTCCTACTTTAATTCCGATTGGCTGAATCCTATCAGCCAATCGGAATTCGAGGAACGCCATCTTGGATGACGTCCCTTAAAGGAACCGTCATTCGTCGTCTAGTCGTCGGTTGAAGAGGATGTTCCGCGTCGGCTTGGAAGAAGATGGCTCCGCTCCGCTCCAGAAGAAAGAAGATTGAAGATGCGGCTTGATAGAAGACTTCATCCCGATGATGGAGTTCCGACTTCAGCCCGATGATGGAGTTCTTCAGCCGCCGCTTGGATCCAGACTTCAGCCCGAGGATGGACATCACTCTTCAGCCCCCCGCTTGGGCTTGGATCAAGACTCTGGACCGATCGGTGAACCTGGTATGGTGAAGATAAGGTAGGAAGATCTTCAGGGGCTTAGTGTTAGGTTTATTTAAGGGGGGTTTGGGTTAGATTAGGGGTATGTGGGTGGTGGGTTGTAATGTTGGGGGGGTATTGTATGTATTTTGTTTACAGGCAAAAGAACTGAATTTCTTGGGGCATGCCCCGCAAAGGGCCCTGTTCAGGGCTGGTAAGGTAAAAGAGCTTTGAACTTTAGTAATTTAGATTAGAGTAGGGCAGTTTTTATTTTGGGGGGCTTTGTTATTTTATTAGGGGGCTTAGAGTAGGTGTAATTAGTTTAAAATTGTTGTAAGATTTTTCTTATGTTTGTAAATATTTTTTTATTTTTTGTAATTTAGTTCTTTTTTATTTTTTGTACTTTAGTTAGTTTATTTAAATGTATTTATTTGTAGATATTGTATTTAATTAATTTATTGATAGTGTAGTGTTAGGTTTAATTGTAGGTAATTGTAGGTATTTTATTTAATTAATTTATTGATAGTGTAGTGTTAGGTTTAATTGTAACTTAGGTTAGTATTTATTTTACAGGTAATTTTGTTATTATTTTAACTAGGTAACTATTAAATAGTTATTAACTATTTAATAGCTATTGTACCTGGTTAAAATTATTACAAAGTTGCCTGTAAAATAAATATTAATCCTAAAATAGCTACAATGTAATTATAATTTATATTGTAGCTATATTAGGGTTTATTTTACAGGTAAGTATTTAGCTTTAAATTGGAATAAGTTATTTAATAAGATTTAATTTATTTCATTAGAATAAAATTATAATTAACTTAGGGGGGTGTTAGGGTTAGGGTTAGAATTAGCTTTAGGGGTTAAAAAATTTATTAGAATAGCGGTGAGCTCCGGTCGGCAGATTAGGGGTTAATAAGTGTAGGCAGGTGGCGGCGACATTGTGGGGGGCAGATTAGGGGTTAATAAATATAATATAGGGGTCGGCGGTGTTAGGGGCAGCAGATTAGGGGTACATAAGGATAACGTAGGTGGCGGCGCTTTGCGGTCGGCAGATTAGGGGTTAATAAGTGTAGGTAGCTGGCGGCGACGTTGTGGGGGGCAGATTAGGGGTTAATAAATATAATATAGGGGTCGGCGGTGTTAGGGGCAGCAGATTAGGGGTACGTAGGGATAATGTAAGTAGCGGCGGTTTACGGAGTGGCAGATTAGGGGTTAATAATAATATGCAGGGGTCATCGATAGCGGGGGCGGCAGAATAGGGGTTAATAAGTGTAAGGTTAGGGGTGTTTAGACTCGGGGTACATGTTAGGGTGTTAGGTGCAGACGTAGGAAGTGTTTCCCCATAGGAAACAATGGGGCTGCTTTAGGAGCTGAACGCGGCTTTTTTGCAGGTGTTAGGTTTTTTTTCAGCTCAAACAGCCCCATTGTTTTCTATGGGGGAATCGTGCACGAGCACGTTTTTGAAGCTGGACGCGTCCGTAAGCAACTCTGGTATCGAGAGTTGCAGTGGCGTTAAATATGCCTGTACTCTCCCTTTTTAGAGCCTAACGCACTGAAAACCCTGCCATTCTGTGAACTCTCAATAACAGAGTTATTTAAAAGGTGCGGCCAGAAAAAAGCCAGCGTTAGCTAACGCACCCACTTGGCCGCAAAACTCCAAATCTAGGCCCTATAATCTTACACTTATTAACCCCTAATCTGCCGCTCCGGACACCACCGGCACCTACATTATATGTATTAACCCTTTATCTGCCGCCCCCAACATCGCCGCCACTATATTAAAGATATTAACCCCTAAACCTAAGTCTAACCCTAAACCTAACACCCACTAACTTAAATATAATTTAAATAAATCTAAATAAATATTCCTATCATTAACCAAATTATTCCTATTTAAAACTAAATACTTACCTGTAAAATAAACCCTAAGCTAGCTACAATATAACTAATAGTTAAATTGTAGCTAGCTTATGGTTTATTTTTATTTTACAGGCAAGTTTGTATTTATTTTAACTAGGTAGAATAGTTATTAAATAGTTATTAACTATTTACTAACTACCTAGCTAAAATAAATACAAAAGTACCTGTAAAATAAAACCTAACCTAAGTTACACTAACACCTAACGCTACACTATAATTAAATAAATTAACTAAATGAAATACAATTAAATAAATTAAATTAATTTAGCTAAAGTACAAAAACAAACAAACACTAAATTACAGAAAATAATAAACAAATTACAGAAATTTAAACTAATTACACCTAATCTAATAGCCCTATTAAAATAAAAAAGCCCCCCAAAATAAAAAAATAAAAAAGCCTAAACTAAACTACCAATAGCCCTTAAAAGGGCCTTTTGCGGGGCATTGCCTCTAAGTAATCAGCTCTTTTACCTGTTAAAAAATACAAACAACCCCCCAACAGTAAAACCCACCACCCACACAACCAACCCCCCAAATAAAATACTATCTAAAAAAACCTATGCTCTCCATTGCCCTGAAAAGGGCATTTGGATGGGCATTGCCCTTAAAAGGGCAGTTAGCTCTTTTGCCGCCCAAACCCTAATCTAAAAAATAAAACCCACCCAATACACCCTTAAAAAAACCTAACACTAACCCCCTGAAGATCGACTTACCGGGAGAAGTCTTCATCCAAGCCTGGCCGAAGTCCTCAACGAAGCCGGGAGAAGTTTTCATCCAAGCCGCATTCCAATCAGCCAATAGAATGCAAGCTCAATCCTCTTGAGTGATTGGATCAGCCAATAGGATTGAACTTCAATCCTATTGGCTGATTGCATCAGCCAATAGGATTTTTTCTACCTTAATTCCGATTAGCTGATAGAATTCTATCAGCCAATTGGAATCTAAGGGACGACATCTTGGATGACGTCACTTAAAGGTACCTTCATTCTGTTTTAGTCATCGGAAGAAGAGGATGCTCTGCGTCGGACGTCTTGAAGATGGATCCGCTCCGCGCCAGATGGATGAAGATAGAAGATGCCGTCTGGATGAAGACTTCTGCCCGTCTGGAGGACCACTTCTGCCCGGCTTGGATGAAGACTTCTGCCGTCTGGAGGACCGCTTCGTCCGGCTTGGATGAAGACTTCTCCTGGCTTCGTTGAGGACTTTGGCCTGGCTTGGAGGAAGATGTCTCCTGGTAAGTCGATCTTCAGGGGGTTAGTGTTAGGTTTTTTTAAGGGTGTATTGGGTGGGTTTTATTTTTAGGTTAGGGTTTGGGCGGCAAAAGAGCTAACTGCCCTTTTAAGGGCAATGCCCATCCAAATGCTCTTTTCAGGGCAATGGGGAGCTTAGTTTTTTTTAGATAGTATTTTATTTGGGGGGTTGGTTGTGTGGGTGGTGGGTTTTACTGTTGGGGGGTTGTTTGTATTTTTTTACAGGTAAAAGAGCTGATTACTTTGGGGCAATGCCCCGCAAAAGGCCCTTTTAAGGGCTATTGGTAGTTTAGTTTAGGCTTTTTATTTTTATTTTGGGGGGCTTTTTTATTTTAATAGGGCTATTAGATTAGGTGTAATTAGTTTAAATTTCTGTAATTTGTTTATTATGTTCTGTAATTTAGTGTTTGTTTGTTTTTTGTACTTTAGCTAAATTAATTTAATTTATTTAATTGTATTTAATTTAGTTCATTTATTTAATTATAGTGTAGCGTTAGGTGTTAGTGTAACTTAGGTTAGGTTTTATTTTACAGGTACTTTTGTATTTATTTTAGCTAGGTAGTTATCAAATAGTTAATAACTATTTAATAACTATTCTACCTAGTTAAAATAAATACAAACTTGCCTGTAAAATAAAAATAAACCCTAAGGCCTAGATTTAGAGTTCGGCGTTAGCCGTGAAAACCAGCGTTAGAGGCTCCTAACGCTGGTTTTAGGCTACCGCCGGTATTTGGAGTCACTCAAAATAGGGTCTAACGCTCACTTTTCAGACGCGACTTTTCCATACCGCAGATCCCCTTACGTCAATTGCGTATCCTATCTTTTCAATGGGATCTTCCTAACGCCGGTATTTAGAGTCGTTTCTGAAGTGAGAGTTAGAGCTCTAACGACAAAACTCCAGCCGCAGGAAAAAAGCAGGAGTTAAGAGCTTTCTGGGCTAACGCCGGTTCATAAAGCTCTTAACTACTGTACCCTAAAGTACACTAACACCCATAAACTACCTATGCACCCCTAAACCAAGGTCCCCCCACATCGCCGCAACTCGAATAATTTTTTTAACCCCTAATCTGCCGACCGCCACCTACGTTATACTTATGTACCCCTAATCTGCTGCCCCTAACCCCGCCGACCCCTGTATTATATTTATTAACCCCTAACCTGCCCCCCACAACGTCGCCGCAAGCTACTTACAATAATTAACCCCTAATCTGCCGACCGCAAATCGCCGCCACCTACGTTATCCTTATGTACCCCTAATCTGCTGCCCCTAACACCGCCGACCCCTATATTATATTTATTAACACCTAATCTGCCCCCCTCAACGTCGCCGACACCTGCCTACACTTATTAACCCCTAATCTGCCGAGCGGACCTGAGCGCTACTATAATAAAGTTATTAACCCCTAATCCGCCTCACTAACCCTATCATAAATAGTATTAACCCCTAATCTGCCCTCCCTAACATCGCCGACACCTAACTTCAATTATTAACCCCTAATCTGACGACCGGAGCTCATTGCTACTATAATAAATGGATTAACCCCTAAAGCTAAGTCTAACCCTAACACTAACACCCCCCTAACTTAAATATAATTTAAATCTAATGAAATTAATTAACTCTTATTAAATAAATTATTCCTATTTAAAGCTAAATACTTACCTGTAAAATTAATCCTAATATAGCTACACTATAAATTATAATTATATTGTAGCTATTTTAGGATTAATATTTATTTTACAGGTAACTTTGTATTTATTTTAACCAGGTACAATAGCTATTAAATAGTTAAGAACTATTTAATAGTTACCTAGTTAAAATAATAACAAAATTACCTGTAAAATAAGTCCTAACCTAAGTTATAATTAAACCTAACACTACACTATCAATAAATTAATTAAATAAAATACCTACAATTACCTACAATAAAACCTAACACTACACTATCAATAAATTAATTAAATAAAATACCTACAATTACCTACAATAAAACCTAACACTAAAATATCAATAAATAAATTAAATACAATTTCTACAAATAACTACAATTACATAAACTAACTAAAGTACAAAAAATAAAAAAGAACTAAGTTACAAAAAATAAAAAAATATTTACAAACATAAGAAAAATATTACAACAATTTTAAACTAATTACACCTACTCTAAGCCCCCTAATAAAATAACAAAGACCCCCAAAATAAAAAAATGCCCTACCCTATTCTAAATTAATAAATTTAAAAGCTCTTTTACCTTACCAGCCCTGAACAGGGCCCTTTGCGGGGCATGCCCCAAGAAATTCAGCTCTTTTGCCTGTAAAAAAAAACATACAATACCCCCCCCCCAACATTACAACCCACCACCCACATACCCCTAATCTAACCCAAACCCCCCTTAAATAAACCTAACACTAAGCCCCTGAAGATCATCCTACCTTGTCTTCACCATACCAGGTTCACCGATCGGTCCAGAAGAGCTCCTCCGATGTCCTGATCCAAGCCCAAGCGGGGGGCTGAAGAGGTCCATGATCCGGCTGAAGTCTTCATCCAAGCGGGCCAGAAGAGGTCTTCCATCCGATTGAAGTCTTCATCCAAGCGGCATCCATCCGGAGCGAAGCGGCAGCATCCTGAAGACCTCCACCGCGGAACATCCATCCTGGCCGACGACTGAACGACGAATGACGGTTCCTTTAAATGACGTCACCCAAGATGGCGTCCCTCGAATTCCGATTGGCTGATAGGATTCTATCAGCCAATCGGAATTAAGGTAGGAATATTCTGATTGGCTGATGGAATCAGCCAATCAGAATCAAGTTCAATCCGATTGGCTGATCCAATCAGCCAATCAGATTGAGCTCGCATTCTATTGGCTGTTCCGATCAGCCAATAGAATGCGAGCTCTATCTGATTGGCTGATTGGATCAGCCAATCGGATTGAACTTGATTCTGATTGGCTGATTCCATCAGCCAATCAGAATATTCCTACCTTAATTCCGATTGGCTGATAGAATCCTATCAGCCAATCGGAATTCGAGGGACGCCATCTTGGGTGACGTCATTTAAAGGAACCGTCATTCGTCGTTCAGTCGTCGGCCAGGATGGATGTTCCGCGGTGGAGGTCTTCAGGATGCTGCCGCTTCTCTCCGGATGGATGCCGCTTGGATGAAGACTTCAATCGGATGGAAGACCTCTTCTGGCCCGCTTGGATGAAGACTTCAGCCGGATCATGGACCTCTTCAGCCCCCCGCTTGGGCTTGGATCAGGACATCGGAGGAGCTCTTCTGGACCAATCGGTGAACCTGGTATGGTGAAGACAAGGTAGGATGATCTTCAGGGGCTTAGTGTTAGGTTTATTTAAGGGGGGTTTGGGTTAGATTAGGGGTATGTGGGTGGTGGGTTGTAATGTTGGGGGGGGGTATTGTATGTTTTTTTTTACAGGCAAAAGAGCTGAATTTCTTGGGGCATGCCCCGCAAAGGGCCCTGTTCAGGGCTGGTAAGGTAAAAGAGCTTTTAAATTTATTAATTTAGAATAGGGTAGGGCATTTTTTTATTTTGGGGGTCTTTGTTATTTTATTAGGGGGCTTAGAGTAGGTGTAATTAGTTTAAAATTGTTGTAATATTTTTCTTATGTTTGTAAATATTTTTTTATTTTTTGTAACTTAGTTCTTTTTTATTTTTTGTACTTTAGTTATTTTATGTAATTGTAGTTATTTGTAGAAATTGTATTTAATTTATTTATTGATAGTGTAGTGTTAGGTTTAATTGTAGGTAATTGTAGGTATTTTATTTAATTAATTTATTGATAGGGTAGTGTTAGGTTTAATTATAACTTAGGTTAGGACTTATTTTACAGGTAATTTTGTTATTATTTTAACTAGGTAACTATTAAATAGTTCTTAACTATTTAATAGCTATTGTACCTGGTTAAAATAAATACAAAGTTACCTGTAAAATAAATATTAATCCTAAAATAGCTACAATATAATTATAATTTATAGTGTAGCTATATTAGGATTAATTTTACAGGTAAGTATTTAGCTTTAAATAGGAATAATTTATTTAATAAGAGATAATTAATTTCGTTAGATTTAAATTATATTTAAGTTAGGGGGGTGTTAGTGTTAGGGTTAGACTTAGCTTTAGGGGTTAATCCATTTATTATAGTAGCGATGAGCTCCGGTCGTCAGATTAGGGGTTAATAATTGAAGTTAGGTGTCGGCGATGTTAGGGAGGGCAGATTAGGGGTTAATACTATTTATGATAGGGTTAGTGAGGCAGATTAGGGGTTAATAACTTTATTATAGTAGCGCTCAGGTCCGCTCGGCAGATTAGGGGTTAATAAGTGTAGGCAGGTGTCGGCGACGTTGAGGGGGGCAGATTAGGGGTTAATAAATATAATATAGGGGTCGGCGGTGTTAGGGGCAGCAGATTAGGGGTACATAAGGATAACGTAGGTGGCGGCACTTTGCGGTCGGCAGATTAGGGGTTAATTATTGTAAGTAGCTAGCGGCGACGTTGTGGGGGGCAGGTTAGGGGTTAATAAATATAATATAGGGGTCGGCGGTGTTAGGGGCAGCAGATTAGGGGTACATAGGGATAATGTAAGTTGCGGCGGTTTACGGAGCGGAAGATTAGGGGTTAATAATATAATGCAGGGGTCAGCGATAGCGGGGGCGGCAGATTAGGGGTTAATAAGTGTAAGGTTAGGGGTGTTTAGACTCGGGGTACATGTTAGAGTGTTAGGAGCAGACGTAGGAAGTGTTTCCCCATAGGAAACAATGGGGCTGCGTTAGGAGCTGAACGCTGCTTTTTTGCATGTGTTAGGTTTTTTTTCAGCTCAAACAGCCCCATTGTTTCCTATGGGAGAATCGTGCACGAGCACGTTTTTGAGGCTGGCCGCGTCCGTAAGCAACTCTGGTATCGAGAGTTGCATTTGCGGTAAAAATGCTCTACGCTCCTTTTTTGGAGCCTAACGCAGCATTTTTTTGAACTCTCGATACCAGAGTTAATTTTATGGTGCGGCCAGAAAAAATCCCGCATAGCGTTAACAGCCCATCTACCGCCAAACTCCAAATCTAGGCCTAAGCTAGCTACAATGTAACTATTAGTTATATTGTAGCTAGTTTAGGGTTTATTTTACAGGTAAGTATTTAGTTTTAAATAGGAATAATTTAGTTAATGATAGTAAATTAGTAATATTTATTTAGATTTATTTAAATTACATTTAAGTTAGGGTTTGTTAGGGTTAGGATTACACTTAGGTTTAGGGGTTAATAACTTTAATATAGTGGCGGTGACGTTGGGGGCAGATTAGGGGTTAATAAATATAATTTAGGTGGTGGCGATGTTGGGGGCAGCAGATTAGCGGTTCTTAAGTATAATGTAGGTGGCGGCGGTGTCCGGAGCGGCAGATTAGGGGTTAAAAATTTTATTATAGTGTTTGCGATGCGGGAGGGCCTCGGTTTAGGGGTTAATAGGTAATTTATTGGTGTTAGTGTACTTTTTAGCACTTTAGTTATGAGTTTTATGTTACAGCATTGTACCATAAAACTCTTAACTACTGACTTTTAAATGCGGAAGGAATCTTGACAGGAGAGGGTGTACCGCTCACTTTTTGGCCTCCCAAGTCCTATAGAAAAAAGACTTTATGAAGTTTACGTAAATCGTTTTGCGGTAAGGCCAAAGAAGCATGCGGTGACCCTAAACCTTCAAGACTTGTAATACCAGCGGGCGTAAAAAAGCAGCATTAGGACCTCTTAACGCTGCTTTTTTACCCTAACGCACAACTCGTAATCTAGCCGTATAACTTTTAACTTGTAATACCAGTGCAATTTAGCAAGTTCAAGATATCCATTGAACATATAGGCTTTGCTTGCGCTAACCCTTCTCTGGTTAACAGGTTATACCATGGATTTGTAATATCAAAGTTGCGCACTAATTGTAGCTCGGTCAAGCAATATTGGTTATTGTAACCAAGCTTTCATAAGTGAGCCATGTGTAATCCGGCCCATAGTGTGCCCTGTACTTTCAATGGATAGTGCAGGGTGCCCTAACATTTCTCATACAAGTGGGGATTTATGTGTTTTATTTCTTTCCTAAGATATGGAGAGTCCACAACGTCATTCAATTACTAGTGGGAATATTACTCCTGGCCAGCAGGAGGAGGCAAAGAGCACCCCAGCAAAGCTGTTAAGTGTCACACCCCTACCCATAATCCCCAGTCATACTCCTTGCCTTTGTCAATGGAGGAGTTGAGGTTTGGTGTCTGAAGACATTAATTCCTTTTCGTGGTACTTTTGCCTGCAAGATTTGGGCTTAGCTGAGTCCACATCAATCTGTTCAGTAGAGTAGTGGTGGCTTTTAAGCAGTTAGGAAGTTGTGAGGTAGTCCTTGGTTTGTTTTCTAACACATTGCTGCCCATGGTACAAAAAGCCAGAGTTTCTATTGCTCTTTGTAAGGAGTATGTGTCCTTTCACGCCTTGTGAGCTGTCTTCCTGCCGGACAGCTAGGCTGCAGGCAAATGCTTTTGTCTTCTAGGTCTTGGAGACTTGCACTTCAGAAGAATATGTCATATGCAGTAGATGGGGACATTTTTAAAATCCTTTATACAGGATTTTATTTGGCAGGGGGCAGGCACATTATGTATGTTGAGATTAGGGGTTAATCTTCCCTTTATTGGGACGTTTTTCCTCTTTGGGCTAATATTTTTGAAACACTTTATTAGTATGTGTGTGGCTTATGTTTTATACAGGGATTTATGTATAAACTTAAAATTTGGCAGTTGGTTTTCTTTGCTTGCTTAGCTAGAACAGTCTAACTGACAGACTGCTTGAGCGTTTGAATTCCATTCTCTTCAGTGTCGATCTACTATATGATCGTTTTAGAGACTTCTGGCAGCCAAATTGTGTATAAGTGTTACGGTAAGGCACCTCAGCCTATCTGAGGTGTAGGGGGCCTGATTGGTTTATTATTTTAAAGAATTTTTGCATAACATTAAGCGGCTGTGCTATTAAAAATTCCTAAAGTGACAGTGTATTTAAAAAATTCTACAATTTGGGGAATTTTTTATCTAGTATTATGGACATTGTTGCCCTCTGAGCCCAATGTCTCTCAGGATGATGCTGTTCAGGCAATACCACCGCTTACTCCTCAAATGTCCCAAGCCTCTATGGCGTCACATACAGTGCCCTGCAGTTCCTCTCAGGCTCCTGGAGGAGTTTATTTGCCTGCAGATTTAGCTGCACAGGTATCTTCTGTGATATCTCCAGCATTATCTGCTTTGCCTATGCTGGGAAAATTCAAGAGTAAAATTAGACATTTAGAAAGTAAGGTTTCTGTTCCACCTACTGCTATGCAGGTTGCCCTCCCTCATAAGTCTGATGAGGAGGATACGTCGGCAGCCTCTGAGGGTAATATCTCTGATTTGGACAGTATTATTACTTCATCTGATACTGAAAGAGTAAACTTCAGATATAACCTTGAACACCTTTGTGTACTATTAAATATAGGTAGTTCTAATCTGCATTTGAAATAATAACTCTGCTGAGTTGAAATGGTCAAGTAAGCGATATAAAGTAATGATTTAATATCATTCACACTATTATTTTTATTAAAAAATATATATAAAAAAGGGGGAAAAAGAGAATTATCATGCATACAAGTGGCTTAAAGGGACAGTCTAGTATAAACTAAACTTTCATTATTCAGATAGGACTTTTAATTTTAATCAACTTTCCAATTTACTTTTATCATCAAATTTGCTTTTTTCTCTTGGTATTCTTAGTTTAAACTAAACATAGGTAGGCTCATATGCTAATTTCTAAGCCTTTGAGGGCTGCCTCTTATCACATGCTTTTTAAATCTCTTTTCAACACAAAGACAGAAAGTACACGTGGGCCATATAGATAACACTGTGTACAGGCACAGGGAGTTATTTAAGATCTAGCACAAAACAATGCTAAATGCAAGACAATAGATAATAAACAGTCACAGTCATGTGATCAGGGGGCTGGAAGAAGGTTCCTAGATACAAGGTAATCACAGAGGTAAAAAGTGTATTAATATAACAGTGTTGGTTATGCAAAACTGGGGAATGGGTAATAAAGGGATTATCTATCTTTTAAAACAATAACAATTCTATGGTAGACTGTCCCTTTAAGCTCAAATTGGTTTCCATATAAATGGTTTCCATATAAATAACATGAAGTTATCATGTGTGCTGATTTACTTATATTTATAAAGACACGTTGGCATTTTATAATTAAATATACTATCAATTTGGAATCGCTACATGTATCTACTTGTACATCTTTTATATCTGTTCGATAATGTAGATTTTAACTCACCAATGTAACAAAGTATACATCCGTTACTGGTAAAACAGCAAGTGACACAAGGCTAATATGGTGTAAATGGTGTAAATCTTTGACATGTCAGCTGCAATCTATGCATCTCTCCCTGATACTGATGCCGATGCAAACATCATGAATTGCAGAGAATTTAAATTGGCTATCTACCCTGCAATTGTCGACAATACACAATCTAATTCACCAACATAAAAAAGTATATATGTGTGAAACAGCTAGTGATACAATGCAAATATGATTATCCTTTAATGCAAGTTTGTGATATGTCAGCCGTAATTGATATGCCTATTTATGACATTGATGCAGATGCAGGCATCAAGAATTGCAGAGATCCTTCACACTGGCTGTCCATTCTGATAGATATAACAATATTAAGTAATTATATGTATCCATTAGTACATTTCGGATATTCGAGTGATATTGTACAACTCAACTCATTAATGTAACCAAATATACGTGCGTTACTGGTGAGAAAGTTAGTGACAGATGGTAAACATGATCAACCAATGGCGTCAGCTAGTGATATGTCAGCTGTAATTGACACGCCTCTCTATGATGCCGATGCCAGCATCATGAACTACAGTATAGAGAATCTTGATTGGCTGTATATTTGGAAATAAACTTAAAACAGCAATAGTGCACTTAGACACAAAAAAGTAGTAACTGCTCATCTGTGAGTGAATATTCAAATCCAACAGTCACTCTACCAACAAATGAATGTACAGTATATAGTACAAAGATAGCAGTCCAATTTATTTCCTGCAAGTACACACTGTATATAGAGTTAATGTATACCAGTTACTTATGGACTGGTGTTACTAACGGCAGATTTGTTTCTATTTAGTCACTCCTTGTAACATATTACCCATAGACATTAACAGTCCACCCAGCTCGCTCTCTCCCCACAGCCTCTCCGGAACCCCTCAATCAAAAGATTGTTACCGTATCTGGTGATGGTTAGGTGCCGGTTTCCTCACCACTCTGCAGTAGTTTGCTCCCGGACTCCAGTCCGTCCACACGACGCGGTTGAGCATTCCCTCTGCTCCTCGTGGTGCCAATGACGTCATTGTTTCAGTGACCGAGCCTCCTGCTTGCGTTCGATCCCTGCAAGATAGGGGTTCTCACAGAGCTCACCTCCAGCTGTCTCAGAGCAGTGCGTGGTGTGTACTTGTAGATCCAATATTCATCAGGTAATCACTAAGCAAAATAGCTCTGTATTTCAAAAATGCTGCTGTAAAATCAGACGGCAGTGCAGGTAATTTACTGGCTGTCTGGCAAATTCAAATATGAACAAAAAAGGAGGTGCCAGTAAATAAAGTTATAAAATCTTAAACTTTTATTTAACTTCTTAAAAGATGGAGGGACAAATTCCCCTTACAAAAAAAGAGAGACTAACATGTTTCGGCGTTGGCCGTATTCATAGTCCTTAAAATCATTCATACACACTTGAGTTTAAAAAGCCCTCACTAGGCCCTGATTGGTAGGAAAGAATTACCTGAAGTTTAAATTTAAAGGTACAGGGGAAACGTAGTATAATTACTTTGGAGTCTAACACAAGTTCAAAATAAATGCAATTAGAGTCTAGACCTTTTATTTGCCATTGAGATAAAATTATGGACACTTATTATAATCATTATTTTTCTTGAATCTGAATCAATTGAATCCAGTATAAATTCTAGAAAATAAGTATCATATACACACTTCAAACATGATGATAGTTTATGGTATTTAATCTATTTGTACTTCCTAGAGTCACTCTAGGCTTATTAACATTAATGTACTGTATTACACATAAAAGTTTTTATTCGCTCCCATGTTTATGTTTTGTGAATATTTGCTACTGATATAAACAAAAGCTGACTGATAGTGGCAAAAGAATTGGCTTATACGAACACATCCCTCCCAATTGAGAGATAATGGAAAAACTGTGTTCTTGTATGCATACATTTCAATAAAGGATTAACTTAATTAAAGCAATTCATTCTACTTATCTATCTTAATGATGACAAGGTAGGGGCCAAATAGACCATAGCCCGGTGTGGCTGATATCTTAGTTTTAAGGATTAACCGTATAGAAAACTAGACACTTGGAGAATTCTCTTAAGGGAGAACATATGCCTGTGCAACCAATTATTTCACTGGCAGTACACTTGTCTATATGTATGGGTATATGTGTTTCAGAAAAGGGTCACCCTATTCTAGACAGGCTGCCATGAAGATATATAAGTCCAAATATATACATCCTATATCCATACATATATCCATACATATATACTTAAGAGTAAAGGTTCAACACCAATAGTTGATAAAGTCATATTCAGAGCTCAGACCAAATGGTATCTTGGTCTGAAGTCTGAATATCCAATACATTTCTTGTCGAGATAATATTTGGAATTTTTCTCCCCCCCTCTTCTGTGGTTTCACTTTCTCTATGATTAACCATCTCAGGGAGTCACAATTTTTATTGTGTTTTTTAACAAAGTGGTCAACCAGGGGGGTACTGATTTTGCCTACACTGATTGTTATCAACAATCCCTGTCACCAATTTCATAATTGCACTCCGCTGGAGACAATTTCTTAGAGAAGAAACCACACGGATGCAAGGAGCTGTCAGGCGTAGGATGTTGAGACAAGAGGGCACCTACTCCAGTCTCAGATGCATTGACCTCAAGAACGAAAGGCAGGACAGGGTTAGGATGAGCCAGAACTGGAGCGGCAGCATAGGCAGTCTTAAGACTATCAAAGGCCTTAATGGCAGTAGGTGACCAATGGAGGGAATCATTCTCTTTATGGGTCATGTCTGTGATAGGTTTGACCAAGGAAGAAAAGTTTTTAATAAACTTTCTATAGTAATTGGCGAACCCCAAAAAACGTTGAATAGACCGAAGACCAACTGGGCGAGGCCACTGCAGAACTGCAGATAACTTGTCAGGATCTATGGAGAACCCTGCAATGGAGATAACATAACCTAGGAAGGTTACTTCAGTCTGATGGAACTCACATTTCTTGAGTTTACAAAACAGGCCGTTCTCACGTAGTCTCTTAAGAACCCGTGTAACATCAGAACGATGATCCTCAAGTGTGGGTGAGTGTATGAGGATGTCGTCTAAGTACACCACAACACACTGTTGCAACATATCTCGTAGGACATCATTAATAAATTCCTGGAAAACAGCAGGAGCATTACATAGGCCAAAGGGCATTACAAGATACTCATAATGCCCGCTCCTGGTGTTAAATGCTGTTTTCCATTTGTGGCCCTCCTTGATCCTAACCAAATTGTACGCTCTTCTCAAATCAAGTTTAGTAAAGACTAGCTCCCTTGAGGCGGTCAAAGAGTTCTGTAATGAGCGGAATAGGGTAAGCATTCTTAATGGTAAGACGATTAAGACCCCTATAATC
The DNA here is from genome assembly GCF_027579735.1 of Bombina bombina. Lineage (NCBI taxonomy): Eukaryota > Metazoa > Chordata > Amphibia > Anura > Bombinatoridae > Bombina > Bombina bombina. The sequence goes on along the minus strand of NC_069502.1, from coordinate 176,561,542 downwards.
GATGCATGGTCTTAACTTGCCACCATTTTTCTTCACAAAGAAGAAGCCAGCCCCTGCAGGAGAGCAGGATTTGTGGATAATCCCCTGCGACAGAGCATCCGCAACATACTCCTCCATAGCACATTTCTCCGCAACAGACAGAGGGTAAACCCGACCCGAGGAGAAATGGAGGAATGCAGGTCTATGGCATAATCGTAAGACCGGTGAGGAGGCAACGTACCGGCACGCACCTTGTCAAAAACGTCTAGGAACTCTCGATACTCCACTGGCAATTGAGATACCGAAGACGTGCACAAGACTTTAACTGGTTTCTGAAGACAAGTGGAAATACATTGCGGAGACCACAACAAAATTTCGGACCTGCGCTAGTAGAGACCGGGATTGCGCTATTGGAGCCAGGGATAACCCAGAATAACCAGAAAATGTGGAGAGTTTATCACCTGGAACTGGATTGTTTCAAAATGGAGAGCCCCAACAGCCATGGATAACGGAGCAGTTTCGCGAGTAACGAGTGCAGGCTGAAGGGGCCTGCCATCAATGACCTCAATAGCAAGCAGAACGGACCGAGGCAAAACAGGAATGGAGTGCTTTGATACAAAAGCACTGTCAATGAAATAGCCCGCAGCAACAGAGTCAACAAGAGCCTGGGTGACTATGGAGGAGTCCACCCAGGAAAGGACAACCATGACCAAAGGTTTCTCCTTTAGCGGTTCCAGGGACGAGGATAAACCACCCAAGGTCTGCCCCTGACAGGACCTTAGGTGTGAACGTTTCCCGGCCGTGTAGGACAAGACTTCAAAAGGTGGCCCTGTAACCCACAATAGAGGCAGAGCCCCTCCCTCCTCCTAAAGGCCTTCTCCACTGCGGAGAGATGCGTGAATCCCAACTGCATCGGCTCAGCAGTACCTGGTGACTCGGGACGAGGAGGCATGGGAGGAGAGGGAGGCATGGGTGGGAACAAACACATAGGAGACAACAGAACAGGAGGCTTCCGCAAGCGCTTCTTGAAATAGGGCCTCTCACTTAGTCTGATGTCAATTAGGATCAAAAAAGACACCAATGCCTCAAGATCTTCTAGTAAATCTCTGGCAGCAACTTCGTCTTTAATCGCATCAGAGAGCCCATGAAAGAAGGTGGCAACAAGGGCTTCATTGTTCCAACCTACCTCTGGTGCAAGCGTATGGAACTCAATGGCATACTGAGCAACAGATCTTGTACCTTGCTGAATGGACATGAGTCATTTAGCAGCAGAGGAGGAGCGAGCCGGAACATCAAATACCCTTCGAAAGGAGGCCACAAATTCAGGGTAATTTGAAATCACAGGTTTATTAGTCTCCCACAAGGGATTAGCCCAGGCGAGAGCTGTGTCAGAGAGTAACGAGATGAGAAATCCCACCTTAGCTCTGTCAGAGGGAAACGCCTGAGGTAACATCTCAAAGTAAATGCCCACCTGGTTCAAAAACCCTCTGCATTGATTAGGAACGCCTCCATATCTCTGAGGTAGAGGTGCAGAACCGGACATGCTCCTGGTAGGACTAGGTGCAGCAGCGGAAACAGGAGCAGCCATAACTTGTGGGACACTTTTGTCCGTATGTGCAGTGCGAGTCAGCAGGGTTTGCAGGGCTAGTGCAAATTGATCCAAGCGGTGATCCTGTTCATCCATCCTGGAAATTATGGCAGGTAAAGGTGGATTATTAGCACCATCAGGATTCATGGCCCTTGCGTAATGTCAGGGTGCCAGGAATCAGACTGAGACAAGAAGTGCAAAAATAATCACACCTTTGTTAATAGCAAAAAATAATAAAAAGTCCACAAGTCAAATAACAAGCCAGGAATCAAAACCAGAATTGGTAGTCAGACGAGTCGAGTCAGGAGCCAAAGCGAATAGTCAGACGAACCGGAATCAGGAACAAGGAGAACAGCAGAGTCAGGAACAAGCCAGAGATCAGGAACCAGGAGGGACGTCAGACAGCCAGTTAATACACAAGAGCTCTCACAAACAGGTCTGAGACAACGCAAGGGCAAAGCATACTGAACAGAGGCCCTTTAAATAATAAGTGATGACATCACAATTCTGAGACTGCATCATGTCTCACACGGATGATGTTCACCATTCTGGCCATAAAAGGAAGTGCAGGAAATTAGCAGCATCACACAGTATGCACCAGAGTAAGCAAGAGAGGTGAGTAAAATGGCTGCCAGCAGCACATGGCAAACAGATCAGGGAAAAAACCCTGACAGTCAGTTCATGATGACCATAGACCTGAAGGATGCGTAGCTTCATTTTCCCATCCACAGGGATCATCACAAGTTCCTGAGATTCGCCTTTATAGACAAACACATTCAGTTTGTGGCTCTTCTGTTTGGCCTTACCACAGCTTCCAGACTTTTCTCAAAGGTTCTGGCAGCTCTCTTGGCATTGATCAGGTCTCTGGGAATTGCAATGGCGCCCTACCTAGACAACACATTGGTTCAGTTGCCATCTTTTCAACAAGCAAACTCTCATACAGAGGACTTGATGTCTTTTCTACATTCCCACGGATGAAAAGTGAATCTAGAGAAGAGTTCCCTTTTTCCAGCTACAAGGGTGGTTTTCTTAGGAACCATAATAGATTCCCTATCTATGAATTGTTTTCTGACAGAGGTCAGAAAATCCAAGATTCTTTCCTCTTGCCTTTCTCTTCAGTCTACTGTTCAGCCGTCAGTACCTATGGAGGTAATTGGTCTGATGGTCGCTTCTATGGACATCATTCCCTTTGCTCAATTCCATTTGAGAGCTCTGCAGTTATGCATGCTCAGACAATGTAGTGGAGACCATTCAGATCTGTCTCAGAGGATAGATCTAGACCAGTCAACAAGAGACTCTCTCCCGTGGTTGCTTGCTCAGGAGCATCTGTCTCAGGGCACATGCTTCCAGAGACCTTCCTGGATGATTGTGACCATGGACACCAGACTGCTAGGCTGGGAAGCAGTCTGGGACTCGTTAAAGGCGCAGGGACTATGGACTCAGGAGGAGTCTGCTCTCCCAATAAACATCTTAGAGTTGAGAGCGATTTACTATGCTCTGATGGCTTGGCCTCAATTGTCTTTAGCCCGGTTTATTCAGTCGGACAACATCACCTCAGTGGCTTACATCAACCACAAGGGAGGAACTCGGAGTTCCTTAGCCATGAAGTAAGTGGCACAGATTATTCAGTGGGCGGAAGCTCACAATTGTTGTCTATCTGCCATCCGCATTCCTGGAGTGGACAACTGGGAAGCAGATTTCCTCAGCAGACAGACATTTCAACCCGGGGAATGGGCTCTCCATCTGGAATTGTTCTCCAGGTTAACCCTCAAATGGTGGGTGCCGGAGTTGGATTTGATGGTGTCTCAGCAGAATGCCAAGCTTCCAATGTACGGTTCAAGGTCAAGAGATCCTTAGGATTTTGGTCTAGCATACCTGTTTCCTCCGTTTGTGCTCCTTCCATGAGTTATTGTTTGTATCAAGAGAGAGCATAAGTAATTCTAATAGCTCCTTCATGGCCTCCCAGGATCTGGTATGCAGTGAAGATGTCATCTCTGCTTTTCTAACTCCGGGTCCATTCCTCCATCCAAATCTTGTTTTCTGAGTCGGTCGTTGAGACCATGATTCAGGTTTGCAAGCCTGTTACTCGAAAAATTTACCATATCGTATGGTGTAAATATCTTTATTGGTGTGAATCTAAGGACTACTCTTGGAGTAGGGTCAGGATTCCTAGAATTTTGTCTTTTCTCCAGGAAGGTCTGGAGAAAGGGTTGTCAGTCAGTTCTCTGAAAGGTCAGATTTCTTCATTATCTATTTTGTTACACAAGCGTTTGGCAGATGTGCCAGATGTTCAATCTTTTTGTCAGGCCCTGGTCAGAATCAGTCCTGTGTTTAAACCTGTTGCTCATCCTTGGAACCTAAATCTTGTTCTTAAAGTTTTGCAGCAGGCTCTGTTTGAGCCAAAGTATTCCATAGATATTATGTTGCTATCTTGGAAGGTTTTGTTTATTATTGCTATCTCTTCTGCTTACCTTATCTTTTATGCGGATAAGGCGGTTCTTGGTACTTGGGACTCTCCATATCTTAGGAAAGAAAACAAAATTTATGCTTACTTGAAAAAATTCTTTCTTTCTGGATATGGAGAGTCCACAACCCCACCCTTTATTAAGACAGTTATTTTTGACTAAACCTCAGGCACCTCTATACCTTTGTGTTATTCCTTTTCCATTTCCCTTTGGTCGAATGACTGGGGATTATGGGTAGGGGAGTGACACTTAACAGCTTTGCTGAGGTGCTCTTTGCCTCCTCCTGCTGGCCAGGAGTGATATTCCTTCTAGTTATTGAATGACGTTGTGGACTCTCCATATCCAGAAAGAAATTTATCAGGTAAGCATACATTTTGTTTTTGTTTTGTTTGTTTTTTATATTGAAAGTAAATATGCCTTGTAGCTCACATTTCTATAATTTAAGAGCAAATAAACACATTCACATTAATATATAATCATATTCACTGGGTAACATGTAAAATTGTCTTTTTAATATCATTAAATCTTAAAAGTACATTTAAATTTGGTAACACTTCTTCAAGTATCCAAGAGTTGGTTGCATAGAATACTGGCAGCGCTGTTCTATAGAGAAAAGATTGTCATTTGCTTTTTTTAAATAAGCACTTAGAGAAAGAAATTGCAATCCATTTGAATGAAGAATAAAAGTGAGGAAGAAGTATCTCATTTGTTATGGTTAGCAAGACATTTCCACAAAATTCTACAGAAAAATCCATGGAAGATTTTGTAGAAAATTCTATGATAATTTTTTAATAGAATTTGAGGGGATGGGAATCTTCACTTCTACATATATCCCTCTTCAATAGCTCCCAATATTTCCCAGGGGATTCCCTGGGGCAGAAACAGGAAGGGATGGATCATATGTAACATGGAACAGGTGGCAATGGACATAGTTGGGGGGCTAAAGGAGGAGGCATTGAGTTGGGGCAGTCTCTAATTCTGATTTGCAGACTGGGATATTTGCCCTGGAGGTAAAGGTGCAGCATGTGTAATAGGTCAAAGCTCCAAAACCAGAGAACTCCTGCAATATACAGGATAGTTGGGAGCCCTCCCCTACTTACTTTAGTCAGTTCACAAATATACAACTCCATTTTATAAACTGAGGAAAGGGGATTTTTTGTCAAAAATAACTCTGGGAGGCAAAGGAATAAATAAAAATGTGTAACAAGCAGAAGACCCCATCATATGGTTTTACACTGTGAGAAAATGATTTTACCCCCTTGCAATGCCATATAAGGTGGGTGGGTCAGTTCTAATTCTTAGCTATATGAAGGCGTGGGAGTGTGGAAAACAATTATTTATGTCCTGTGGAAATACACAGTCTAGAAGTTGCCTTACCAAAAGCTTAAGGAAAAACATTTAAGAATGTAGTGAAAGTATACAAGAAAATGATGTGACAGGGTTGCATAGCTGTTCCACAAAGATTTTATGATGACATGCTGAAAAAGCTGCAATGGTCCAAGTGGAATAAGCCCAGACCTTAGAAAATAAACAGCTTTTTCATAGGTTATCAGGAACACAGAACAAATCCATTATAAATTAAGAACCTTATGAAGCTTTCAGATTTGTTCAGACAAAAAAATAAAATCAGACTTGCCGATTTCCATAGTTGCTTCCAAAAATATTTGAGAGCTTTGACAGCATCCTTATAGAAAATCAGATAAGGAACCCCAAGAAAAGTTCTGATTTTAGGATTATGACTACGTGTGGGCAAAGTCACCAGGTAGTCTTAAAATTTTAAAAGCTTTTAAGGTTCAGTACTTGTGCAAATGTTTAGAAGGATGAACCTGTAGAATAGAAATCAGATCATATAAAGAAAAGAGATCTTTGAAGACAGGAACTATTAACTCTGGAAGTTGAACGAATGTCACAACATTAGGATGAAAGCATTAAACTCATATAAATGACATTTTAGAGACTATTAAAAGATCTGTGAAATAGATAGAAAACTACAGCAGAGATTTCTTTCTTTTGAATATTTACTAAATGTGGATCAATCTTTGAATGCCCCATATTGCAGAGACATTGCACGGGTCTAAGGGTATGGTACAGTACTCAAATTGACCTAATACCTAAGGTCTATCACACAACCACCTTGGCAAACGCTTTTAGTTGTAGGCTCCCCATAGATCTATTTAGTAAATATGCACACTGTTGGAGGCACTCAAATAGTTCAGCAGTTTTTTATCTAGTTAATGGCAGTCAACACATTTTGACTAGGGAGGTTCCTTAAAGGGACATTATACACCCAAAAAAATATGGGCTATTTAAATAAAGCACTCAAAGAAGATAAAGTTTGTAATTGACATGTATTATCAATTTTGCTTCTAAAGTGCCTAAAAATGATGATAAAGTTTATATTGCTCTGACTATATTTGAATACGTCCGTAATACCCACTAGCTACAGACAAAGGTTTTTTCCTCAGTCCCTAGCTAGTCCTTACAGCCAGCCCCCATGTTGAAGCTGTCTGTGTAATGTGCAATCCCCTCACCTCTCACTTTACAAACACAGTAATCACAACAGTATGTATGTAAATAGAATGTACTGCATATACCAGTACTAAGCAGTTTATTATATATATATATATATATATATATATATATATATATATATATATATATATATATATATATATATATATATATATATATATATATATATATATAACAAATCTCATTTACATAACATATATTCCAGCCAACCATCCACAGTTGTCCATCCCTCAAACAAGGCAGTAAAACGTTGGCATCAAGTACTCTAATTAGAAAAAAAAAAAATGAAGCAAAGATTCAATAGCGAGCAGCGGTCTACCTTCAGTGCCGCTGACCTGCTGTCAATTTCAATCAGATCCAGAGTGAGAGGACAGACAGTCACTGGAGCGGCAGTCTATAAGTGTGATAGACCGCGTAGTAAAGGAGCAAGCAGCCTCTGCCTTCACTGATTATGCAGCTGAGCCTGTCACACCGGGTGTAAGTGGTGGGGGTTCTATGTTGAGAACGCCAGATACATACAGAGACCGGAGGTGCTGCTATCTACAATGGAGTTTTTTTCCATACTATTGTACTAATAGGGCTAAACTTCCAGAGTGGTTATAAAGACAAGCTGGATCGGTGATGTCTGTAATGGGAGTGCGTCAAGTGGAAGTTTAGCGCCATCAGTACAATAGTATGGAAAAAACTCCATTGTAGATAGCAGCACCTCCGGTCTCTGTATGTAGCTGGCGTTCTCAACATAGCACCCCCCACCACTTACACCCGGTGTGACAGGCTCAGCTGCATAATCAGTAAAGGCAGACGCCGCTTGCTCCTTTATGCTGCTACGCGGTCTATCACACTTATAGACTGCCGCTCCAGGGACTGTCTGTCCTCTCACTCCGGTTCTGATTGAAATTGACAGCGGGTCAGCGGCACTGAAGGTAGACCGCTGCTCGCTATTGAAGCTTTGCTTCATTTTTTTTTCTAATTAGAGTACTTGATGCCAACGTTTTACTGCCTTGTTTGAGGGATGGACAACTGTGGATGGTTGGCTGGAATATATGTTATGTAAATGAGATTTTTATATATATGCATACATACTGTTGTGATTACTGTGTTTGTAAAGTGAGAGGTGAGGGGATTGCACATTACACAGACAGCTTCAGCATGGGGGCTGGCTGTAAGGACTAGCTAGGGACGGAGGAAAAAAGCCTTTGTCTGTAGCTAGTGGGTATTACGGACGTATTCAAATATAGTCAGAGCAATATAAACTTTATCATCATTTTTAGGCACTTTAGAAACAAAATTGATAATACATGTCAATTACAAACTTTATCTTCTTTGAGTGCTTTATTTAAATAACTCATATTTTTTTGAGTGTATAATGTCCCTTTACATTTTCATAAAGAATTTCAGCTCCAGCTAGAGAAGCAAAATAGTGAACCTTTCGCAAGCTCCTCCTGTTGATGACAGTTCAGCATAATTTACTTATATTCAGACAGTGTGTACATTTTTTGTACAGAAGCTCTGCACATAATTTGCCTCTTTCATATTGAAAACATAAATATAGTCATATTAGATTAAGGGAATAGAGCCTAACTATCTGCTAGAGGTTTATTAGAGATAACATTGTAATATGTTACAATAGTCTGAAGGAATCTTCACTTATTGAGAATGTCAGTTGATCGATTAATGGACAAATCAAGGTAACACTAATAAAATTGAGAATTTAGGTTAAAATGTTATGGGCTAGATTACAAGCAATATTACAACTGAGCTAATGTGTATTACAAGTTGAAAGTAAATGGGTGCATTTGTCAGGTTTGCACGAATGAACATCTCAAGTTAAGTGTAAGGGTTAAAAAAAATGTGCACCAAACACAACATAAATACATTAAAATAAAGTAAAAGACTTATATATACTCTTTCTAATAAAAAATATTTATGTAAATATTAATAAAAAAACATTTTATAAGGGTTAAATTGGACAAGGTGTTTGACTGGACAGAACTATAATATGTATTTATGTGTATATATATATATATATATATATATATATATATACACATACATACATATATATATATATATATCAGTGACGTGTGGTGATGTCAGAGGCTGGTGAGGCAGTGGCTAGGATATGCCTTCATTCTTTAGATATCCTTTGTTGAAGAAATAGCAATAAACATGGGTGAGCCAATCACATGAGGTATCTATGTGCAGCCACCAATCAGCAGCTCCTGAGCATATTTAGATATGATTTTCAACAAAGGATATCAAAAGAATGAAGAAAATTAGATAATAGATGTAAATTGGAAAGTTATTTAAAATTGCATGCTCTTTCTAAATCATGAAAGAAAACATATGGGTTTCATGTCCCTTTAAATGGTGTCTTGGAAAACTGGTCAACTTAGTAAACATCTGATTTTAGTCTAAAGGATTGTAACAGAAACTCTTGCCAGATAACAAAATGCTTGCTCTGATTATGAGATCTAGAAATCCAGGCCCATTAAAATATATGTTTAAAACATACTTTTTACTTTAATGCTGAAAATTATGCTTATAGATTCCTTCATTATTCAGTAAATATAAAAATGTCTTGATCCAATGGCGGCTGGTGAAATTTAAAGATGGTGGGGTGCTTGACCCCACCCCTTTAAATAAAGCCACACCATCAGATGGCACTACCAATTCATTAATTAAATAAATAAAAGGTAGACAGAAACATAGAAAAGCTCGGGGGGAGAGGGAGAGAGAGCTGGGGGGAGAGGTAGAGAGACACAGAGGGTTAGATAGAAAGAAAGAGAGACACAATCACACACAGGGGGTTAGAGAGAGAGAGACACAATCGCACACAGAGGGTTAGAGAGAGAGAGAAAGAGAGACACAATCACACACAGAGGGTTAGAGAGAGAGAGAAAGAGAGAGAGACACAATCACACACAGAGGGTTAGAGAGAGAGAGAGAGAGAGAGAGAGAGAGAGAGAAAGAGAGACACAATCACACACATAGGGTTAGAGAGAGAGAAAGAGAGAGAGACACAATCACACGCAGAGGGTTAGAGAGAGAGAGAGAGAAAGAGAGACACAATCACACACAGAGGGTTAGAGAGAGAGAGAGAGAGAGAGAGAGAGACAATCACACACAGAGGGTTAGAGAGAGAGAGAAAGAGAGAGAGACACAATCACACACAGAGGGTTAGAGAAAGAGAGACACAATCACACACAGAGGGTTAGAGAGAGAGATAGAGAGACACAATCACACACAGAGGGTTAGAGAGAGAGAGAGAGAGAGACAATCATACACAGAGGGTTAGAGAGAGAGAGAAAGAGAGAGCGAGAGACACAATCACACACAGAGGGTTAGAGAGAGAGAAAGAGAGAGAGCGAGAGACACAATCACACACAGAGGGTTAGAGAGAGAGAAAGAGAGAGAGACACACAATCACACACAGAGGGTTAGAGAGAGAGAGAGAGAAAGAGAGAGAGACACAATCACACAAAGAGGTTTAGAGAGAGAGAAAGAGAGACACAATCACACACAGAGGGTTAGAGAGAGAGAGAGACAATCACACACAGAGGGTTAAAGAGAGAGAGACACAATCATACACAGAGGGTTAGAGAGAGAGAGAGACACACAATCACACACAGAGGGTTAGAGAGAGAGAAACAGACACAATCACACACAGAGGGTTAGAGAAAGAGAGAGAGACACAACCACACACAGAGGGTTAGAGAGACACATAAGGGATGAGAGAGTCAGAGGGGGAGGAAGAGAGACAGAGAGAGAAAGAGACCATGGGGGAGAATGACACATAAGGAGAGAGATGGATAGATAGAGAGAGAGAGAGAGACACACACACACACAAGGGGGGGGGGGAAACACTGCATGTTTAATTAATATTTTAAGTGACTATCAAATGCTAATAGTCTACAATCTATTTTAAATATCTGAACAGAACAGCACATATGAATGGGGGCATTAATCAGGGTTGTCCAACATACACCTAAGGAATCACTGGATTACATGAAATACTATAGCTACAGGAGCCATGGAGAATATTTTCTATAACTCATTCTAAACTGCTTGGTTTCATTTTACATTACCATGCTGTTGGTCTAGCTTACTCTTGTCAAATAACAACTCATCCATACAAACAGCAGAGCTACAGAGAGTTCAGAAAGTGAGACTATAAATTAGTGTGCAGTACAGAGGCAAGCTGCTGGGTGTAAACTTTGAGTAAACAAAATACAAATAGGATCCTTAAACTGCTGTAAAAGAGTAAAAAAACAAAAAACACTAAACCACATTCATTAAATTATAATTTTAACTAACAGAATCCCTTTCAGTAAAATCTAAGGTTGCAGAACTTACTTCAATAAAATATGGCTAAAACACTGCTCTCTGCAAGTCTGCATCTCTTCCTGCTCTGTGTGTTTATATATACATATACATACCCACACTTTGGAGCCCTTTCCAGTTAAATACCTCAAAACGTGAAAATGTATTTGTAATAAACTTCAATATGTTACAATGTGTTTTTCTATGTATTTAATTTAAATATAGTTTACATTCCAATGTTCTTTACTTAGAAGAAAATATTCTTAGAATGTTAAGTATAATCTACAGGGAGTGCAGAATTATTAGGCAAATGAGTATTTTGACCACATCATCCTCTTTATGCATGTTGTCTTACTCCAAGCTGTATAGGCTCGAAAGCCTACTACCAATTAAGCATATTAGGTGATGTGCATCTCTGTAATGAGAAGGGGTGTGGTCTAATGACATCAACAACCTATATCAGGTGTGCATAATTATTAGGCAACTTCCTTTCCTTTGGCAAAATGGGTCAAAAGAAGGACTTGACAGGCTCAGAAAAGTAAAAAATAGTGAGATATCTTGCAGAGGGATGCAGCACTCTTAAAATTGCAAAGCTTCTGAAGCGTGATCATCGAACAATCAAGTGTTTCATTCAAAATAGTCAACAGGGTCGCAAGAAGCGTGTGGAAAAACCAAGGCGCAAAATAACTGCCCATGAACTGAGAAAAGTCAAGCGTGCAGCTGCCAGATGCCACTTGCCACCAGTTTGGCCATATTTCAGAGCTGCAACATCACTGGAGTGCCGAAAAGCACAAGGTGTGCAATACTCAGAGACATGGCCAAGGTAAGAAAGGCTGAAAGACGACCACCACTGAACAAGACACACAAGCTGAAATGTCAAGACTGGGCCAAGAAATATCTCAAGACTGATTTTTCTAAGGTTTTATGGACTGATGAAATGAGAGTGAGTCTTGATGGGCCAGATGGATGGGCCCGTGGCTGGATTGGTAAAGTGCAGAGAGCTCCAGTCCGACTCAGACGCCAGCAAGGTGGAGGTGGAGTACTGGTTTGGGCTGGTATCATCAAAGATGAGCTTGTGGGGCCTTTTCGGGTTGAGGATGGAGTCAAGCTCAACTCCCAGTCCTACTGCCAGTTTCTGGAAGACACCTTCTTCAAGCAGTGGTACAGGAAGAAGTCTGCATCCTTCAAGAAAAACATGATTTTCATGCAGGACAATGCTCCATCACACGCGTCCAAGTACTCCACAGCGTGTCTGGCAAGAAAGGGTATAAAAGAAGAAAATCTAATAACATGGCCTCCTTGTTCACCTGATCTGAATCCCATTGAGAACCTATGGTCCATCATCAAATGTGAGATTTACAAGGAGGGAAAACAGTACACATCTCTGAACAGTGTCTGGGAGGCTGTGGTTGCTGCTGCACGCAATGTTGATGGTGAATAGATCAAAACACTGACAGAATCCATGGATGGCAGGCTTTTGAGTGTCCTTGCAAAGAAAGGTGGCTATATTGGTCACTGATTTGTTTTTGTTTTGTTTTTGAATGTCAGAAATGTATATTTGTGAATGTTGAGATGTTATATTGGTTTCAATGGTAAAAATAAATAATTGAAATGGGTATATATTTGTTTTTTGTTAAGTTGCCTAATAATTATGCACAGTAATAGTTACCTGCACACACAGATATCCCCCTAAAATAGCTAAAACTAAAAACAAACTAAAAACTACTTCCAAAAATATTCAGCTTTGATATTAATGAGTTTTTTGGGTTCATTGAGATCATGGTTGTTGTTCAATAATAAAATTAATCCTCAAAAATACAACTTGCCTAATAATTCTGCACTCCCTGTATATATATATATATATATATATATATATATATATATATATACACCTATGTATTCATATTGATATATATATATTTAAATCATATATATATATACATATATATTTAAAGATAAGAAGAGCATATTTCTTTTATTTGAAGAACATTGGTATGTAAAATATTCATAATTACCTTTGGGTTTAGCGCTGTAGGTCTTACATGGTTTCAGGTTAGTGCGCGAGTGATAAGTGTTAGGGAAAGCACCCTCTATTGAAGTGTATGTTGAGGTGTTAACGTGGTCATGATATCCGAAGTCCTGAAGTTAACCCATTGGGTTTCGCTCAATTTCACGCTAACTTTTTACTTTCATCTTGTAATACATGTATTAACCAGCCCACGCTAATAGTTAGCATGTGAACAAAATAATCCAATAGTGCGGCACTTGAACAAATCGAAATTGAATTCATAAATTGTGGCACTGTACAAAGTAGAATTGGTCTTGCGTACAGTACTGAACTTGAAGGTTGTGAATGTTTTTGGTCACACAAAATGTCTTGTTGATACTGGTGACTGTCCATAAACCATGTAAATCTGAATTGGGAATTACTATAAAACATGTAAAGATGTATTGGGAGTTACCAGATCACATTTGCCACATTAAAGGGACAGTCAACAACAACATTTTTATTGTTTAAAAAGATAAATAACGCCTTTACTACCAATTCCCTAGCTTTGCACAACCAACATTGTTATATTAATATACTTTATAACATTTAAACCTCTAAATTTCTGCCTGTCTCCAAGCCACTATAGACAGCCTCTTAACACATGTTTTTTATTTGCTTTTCACAACAATAGACTTATATCCCATGCGGGCCATATAAATGATAAATTATAATATAAACATTGTACTTTCTCCTATGGGTTGTGAATGACACTGTACTAATTGGCTAAAATGCAAGTCAATATATAATAAATAAATAGCCATGTAATCTGGGGGCTGTCAAAAGAGGCTTACTTGCAAGGTAATCACAGAGGTTAAAAGTATATTAATATAACCATGTTGGCTGTATAAAACTGGGGAATGGGTAATAAAGGGATGATTTATCTTTTTAAACAATAACAATTTTGGAGTTGACTGTCCCTTTAAGCCAAGAAATATAGAAGGTTCAAATTGTTTACTCTTGGAGGAATGTGTACATATTGTGTAGGCATGAACGTAATAATTAGTTTACCATAATATAAGCACAAATTTTTGCAGGAAGGCTAGAAACATTCAGCCGAAGACAGCGCATGGGGTAGCCCAATTGTCTTTTGTTTCATGTACAACTTTAGAAAATGGCAAACTAGACTCTCTTTTTAGATGCTTTTAACATAATTTGTGGTCAATCCATATGGTAAGGATCACAATCCTTTAGAAAACTGGTATTTTTGTAGATAAATAATTTGATAAGCTTTTCTAAAGAATTGCAAGTGACCCCTTAGTTGTTGTAGTTTAATAGAACCTAAATAAGAGAAATAAACTGTAGAGCCACCACAATCAAACCAAAGCAAACAGTGCAATCTATGAGTTTACATTTCCTTGCTTGGTCCTGAAACCCATCTGTCTGAAGTATGAATGCTTGATAGTTATGTAAAAATAATTTCTCACTAAAAAAGTCCTTGTTAATGCACAAGAGTTTTTCTTGGCTGGAGGGGTTATAACTCACCATGGCCCCTATCTCCATTTCTAAAGCGTTTTATAGGATGTTATGAAAATAGGGGTTACAAACAGAAATTTTGGGAGTTCTGAAGTATTCATGGGCATTTCTGGCTAACTCCAAGAGGCATGAAGCTATTTATGCAAGTGATGCTGACTTCTTAGCATGAGTAATGCACAAATCATTCCAGACACATATACTGGGGTAGATTTATCAAATGTAGGGCAGACATGATCCGCTGTCCACCCCACAGCGATAAATGCCGACATCATACGCTCCCAGCCCCCGCCGCAATGTAAAATAAATGTATTAACCCCTATCCTGACGCTCCCGGAGCCCACTGCAACTTTTATAAAGCTATTAACCCCTATCCCGCCACTCCCGGAGTCCACCGCAAATGTAATAAAGCTATTAACCCCCTATCCCGCCGCTCCCGGACCCCACCGCCACTAAATTAATGTATTAACCCCTAAACCCCTGACCTCCCACTTCACACTGGAATAGCCAATAGAATGCAAGCTCAATTCTATTGGCTGATTGGATCAGCCAATAGGATGAAAGCTCAATCCTATTGGCTGATTGCAATAGCCAACAGGATTTTTTCACCTTTAATTCCTATTGGCTGATAGAATTCTATCAGCCAATCGGAATGCAAGGAACGCCATCTTGGATGACATAATTTAAAGGGAAACTTAATTCTTCAAGAGACGTCATAAGAAGAGGATAGTCCGCGCAAGATGTCTTGAAGATGGAGCCGCTCCGTACCGGATGGATGAAGATAGAAGATGCCATCTGGATGAAAACTTCTGCCTGCTTGGATGAAGACTTCTGCCCGCTTGGATGAAGACTTCTGCTGGCTTCGCTGAGGACTTCTGCCGCTTGGATGAGGATGGATGTACGGTCTTTGAAAACTGTGGATAGTCGGTGGTTAGTGTTAGGTATTTTTAAGGGTTTATTGGGTGGGTTTTAATTTTAGGTTAGGGACTTCGGGCAGTAAAAGAGCTAAATGCCCTTTTAAGGGCAATGCCCATACAAATGCCCTTTTCATGGCAATGGGGAGCTTAGGTTTTTTTTAAATAGGGTTTTATTTGGGGGGTTGGTTGTGTGGGTGGTGGGTTTTACTGTTGGGGGGATGTTTGTGGGGGGTTTTTACAGGTAAAAGAGGTGATTTCTTTGGGGTAATGCCGCGCAAAAGGCCCATTTAAGGGCCATTGGTAGTTTAGTGTAGGCTAGGTTTTTTTTTATTTTGGGAGGTCTTTGTTATTTTGCTATGGCTCTTAGATTAGGTGTAATTCTTTTTTATTTTGATACTGTGTTTTTTTATTTTTTGTAACTTAGTTATTTTTTTGTAATTTAGTAATTTTTTATAGTAGATTTAAAAAACTTGAGTAGGGTTAGGTTTTTAAATATGTAATATAGTTAATTTAATTGTTAGTTTAATGTAGTTTTAGTATAATAGTTAGGGTAGGTTAATTAATAGCTTAATATAGTTTAATGTAATTTTAGTATAATAGTTAGGGTAGGTTAATTAATAGTTTAATATAGTTTAATGTAATTTTAGTATAATAGTTAGGGTAGGTTAATTAATGGTTTAATATAGTTTAATGTAATTTTAGTATAATAGTTAGGGTAGGTTAATTAATACTTTAATATAGTTTATTTTAATTCTAAAGGTAAGTTTTAATTTATTATAAGATAGGGATGAATTAATTATAATGTAAAGTTAGCAGCTTGTTAGGTTTAGGGGTTAATAGCTTAATTTAGTTTATGACGATGTGGGGGGCTTGCGGTTTAGGGGTTAATCGGTTTAGTTAGTGGTAGTGATGTGGGAAGCCAGGGGTTTAGGGGTTAATAATTGTATTACAGTTGCGGCGGAGTCCGGGAGCGGGGGGATAGGGGTTAATACTTTTAGTTAGTTGCGGTGGGCTCCAGGAGCGGCGGGATAGGGGTTAATATATTTATTTAGTTGCGGTGCAGTGGGTTAATACTTTTAGTTAGTTGCGGTGGGCTCCGGGAGCAGCGGAATATCGGTTAATAACATTATGTAGGTTACGGCAATGTCGGGGGTGGCGGATTAGGGGTGTTTAGACTCGGGGCTTATGTTAGGTGTAAACGTAATTTGTTTTCTACCATAGAAATCAATGGGATATCTGGCAGCATCGAACATAAGCTATCGCTGCTTTCAGACTCCCATTGATTTCTATGGCATCTGTGGCCTCCAGGGTGGCGGATTGAAAACCAGGTACGCTGTGCCGGAATAGTGGCGAGCTTACCTGTTAGAAGTTTGATAAATGGCAAAAGGTGTCAGATAGTGCCAAATTTGTAATCTGTAATGACATAACCATCGATCTGTGTTGGATTGAGACCGGCGGATTATATGTTACGTCACAAATTTCAACTTTTGTCGGTCAGTAGGCTTTGATAAATGTGTCGAATCAAGCTAGCCACAATTACGCTGCGGAATTCCAGCGTATTTGCGGTTGACGGCTTGATAAATATCCCTCAGTGAAAGAAGATTACTTAAAACATCTGCCTGTGTCAGTGTTTCATGGCTGTAGACTCTGTGATGCCACATTTGGTTTGAAAAATGCAGCTTATTGTGCCGTTTCTTGACTGCATTCTGTTACTGTTGTGCTAAACTGTTTAATTTGATAGTTTATCTAGGTATTAAGGTACCTCAGTGTCAACCTGACTCCCAGTAACCTCTTGTGGTGGGACATAAAACCCTTTTGCTGTCTTTCATGAGTCAGAGTGTGTCATTTTAAACAACTTTCCATTTGACTTCTATTATCTAATTTGCCTTGTTTTCTTGGTATCCTTTGTTGAAGAGTATACCAAGGTAAACTTAGGAGCAGTAATGCACTTCAGGAGCAAGCTGCTGTTTTGTGACTACATTAATATGCTTCTTGTCATTGGCTCAGCCGATGTGTTCTGTTCCAGTAATGCATAGCTGCTCCTTCAACAAAGGATACCAAGACAAGGAAGCAAAAATGATAATTGGAAAGTTGTTTAAAATTGTACTCTCTATTTGAATCATAAAAAAAGAGTTTATATCCCTTTAAATATGCAAAATAATTGCCACCATTTTTGTGACTGTCTATCTATCGTATGCTTCTCAAGCTACTGTCAGTACAACATAAAATCATGGAAAACAAAACGGTATATAATTTGCTTTCTTACAAATAAAATAAGCTGTGGAGTAAATATTGGTAAACAGAAATATTTTAACACATTGTCTTCCTTTATTTTCACTATAAACTACATAATTATAATTTCTTTTGTGTTAAGACTACGTACTGTAATAAACTATAGATAGATGAAGTGAAAAATGAGAAATCCTGCCATATGGTGCATTATTTATATGCAAAATGAAATGATCCAATCACACAGTATACTGCTTAACCTTAAAGACATTAGCGCTGGATTTCTCATATACAAATTAAAACTGTATATTAAATGTTGCATGTTAATTATACCATATTGTTACACTACAGGGTAGGCATTATCCTTTTGTTTGTTTATTCTGTACATACAGTATTCACAATGATACACATATTAATATACACACTTACACATTTATATTTATATATATATAAACGTTTATTGAGCCCTTCCCAGTCAAACACCTTGACATACACCATACAACATTTTAAAAAGTTAAAATAAATAATTTACAAAATATATAATATAAGTACTTTCAATTCCTTTTGTTCTTTACTTAGAAGAAAATTTACTTTTATTTGTAAATATAATTATCTATATATAAAATATACCTATTTATCTTTGTATCACCTATTTATCTATCTTTATATCAATATAGATATAAAGCTATGCACATACATACATATATACAGTATATATATGGATATTTAAAAATAAAATTGTCTTCTAAGTGAAGAATAAAGGTATTTAAAGTATTTCTAAACGTACCTTCAGCTTTAGTGCAGTTGGCTTAGTACACCTTCAGGTTAGTAGGCGAGCAAAAGCCAGAAGAGGCTTTTGTAGCACGCCCCATAGAAGTCTATGGGGAAAGGGAGTTAGCGCAATCCGACCTCTAGATGTTAGCGCACCTGAGCCTTTTGCGCAAACATTTCTCTTTTTAACTTGTGATACCAGAACAAGAATAGGAGATAGGAGCAGTACTGATTTAACAATAGTGCTAATATTTTTACCCTCCACTTGTTTATTATGTGAAAGATTTAGCACACCTGTGATATCCGACATCCAGATGTAAACGCTCTAGACATTTGCTCGATCTCTTATATATTATTTTCTACTTGTACTATAAGTACAAAAATAAAAACAAGCACTATTTAACCAGAGCCATGTTAGTGCACAGTTATTGACGTGTGATTTTGTTTTTGGATGAATGCACATTCGTCAAAAAATTGGATTTTCTTTTTCGTAAACGAAAATGAAAATCCAAATAATTGCACCAACTAAAATGAAAGAAAATGAAAAATGCTGACGCAATTCATCAATATTCATTAGTTGCCTTTAATTTATTTTAAAGGGTTAGATACCTTAACGTGCAGGAGAGCTCACTTACCAGATCCAAAAATGGGCCGGCTCCTTAGCGTACATTCCTGCTTTTTAAAATAAAGATAGCAAGAGAACAAAGAAAAATTGATAATAGGACTAAATTAAAAAGTCTCTTAAAATTGTATGCTCTATCTGACTCATTAAAGAAAAAATTTGTCTTTAGTGTCCCTTTAAGCTAGGTGTTAGAAGAGGATCAGGTAAGCACAATCTGCAGAGCGCATTAAGGTAAGCATTTTTTGCTACAGGTCAGCTTCTCACCTATAGCTTTGAAGCTTTTATATTCGTTTAACTAAACAAATGTAAATGTTTAATGAAAATTCTATTTCCTTTTTGTTTTAAACGAAACAAAAAGTGAATCATGCAGGCAACGAATATTGGTGGAAACGAATTTCCTTGAATATCTAAAACCAAAATGTTGTCTGAAACTAAATTTCCAGGCCTGCACATGTCTATACAGTAGTGCTAATATTTTTGCACTTCACTTGTAATCTAAAATCAAGCCATTTGTGTGCAATTACATTTTAAGTTTTCTGTCTAAGGACCTGATATCCAAAGGCTCCCCAGCTTGGACTTCACAGTGGCTGAATACACTGAATATTCAAAAGAAAAAGGGTGGATCACTCTCATTTCTGTATATGAAAGAGAGCCAAGCCCAGTGCAATATACAGCACTGCATGATATGAGAATTTTGTTGCACTTCTGTGTTATTTTAACAAATTAGGTTCATAGTTTGTATATTTATGTCTTTATATACACAAATGACATTGCACCTTGTATTTTCTGCATTGCAAACTAAAACTGACAGCTTCAGAAAGTGGGAGGGAGAGGGGAGTTCCCAGGGTATGTCCTAATCTCTCTCACAAGCCTGTGAAATTTTCTAAGCATTTTAAACAAGATGGTCTCACTGATTTGTGTCGCCAGCTGTAAGCAGGTGAAGTTTGCTCAAAATTCCCAATACACTTATTTTAACTAACAGAAAAGTAATATATACTAAAATATAGACAAAAGCAAGTTCAATTGTTTAATTTGGAATTGATGCAAACGGGGCCTTTATATCAACCACAGGAGTTTTCCAATTACCTTCTCTCTCCCATGTGAAATTTTGTATCCCAAAGAGCTTTATAACTTTTTATCACCTAGATTATGAGTTATGCGCACTATAGGGAATTTAACGAACGTAACAAAAGTTGTGTTATTTTACCCTCTATAGCGCAGCCATTACAAGTTTTGAAACAGCCGGCTTGTGCATGCGATATTGGTTGCTTTGAGCTCCATACCGCACAAAATACAAGCGCTGTTTTGATGTGCTCGTGCACGCTTTCCCCATAGATCTCAATAAGGGACAGCGGGTTAGAAAAAAACCTAACACCTGCGATCATGGGAAGAAAAGCTCCGTAACGCAGCCCCATTGATTTCTATGGGGAAAAAAAGTTACATTTATACCTAACAACCAGTGACGTGCGGTGATGTCAGAGGCTGGTGAGGCAGTGGCTAGGATATGCCTTCATTCTTTAGATATCCTTTGTTGAAGAAATAGCAATAAACATGGGTGAGCCAATCACATGAGATATCTATGTGCAGCCACCAATCAGCAGCTCCTGAGCATATTTAGATATGATTTTCAACAAAGGATATCAAAAGAATGAAGAAAATTAGATAATAGATGTAAATTGGAAAGTTATTTAAAATTGCATGCTCTTTCAAAATCATGAAAGAAAACATATGGGTTTCATGTCCCTTTAAATGGTGTCTTGGAAAACTGGTCAACTTAGTAAACATCTGATTTTAGTCTAAAGGATTGTAACAGAAACTCTTGCCAGATAACAAAATGCTTGCTCTGATTATGAGATCTAGAAATCCAGGCCCATTAAAATATATGTTTAAAACATACTTTTTACTTTAATGCTGAAAATTATGCTTATAGATTCCTTCATTATTCAGTAAATATAAAAATGTCTTGATCCAATGGCGGCTGGTGAAATTTAAAGATGGTGGGGTGCTTGACCCCACCCCTTTAAATAAAGCCACACCATCAGATGGCACTACCAATTCATTAATTAAATAAATAAAAGGTAGACAGAAACATAGAAAAGCACTCGGGGGGAGAGGGAGAGAGAGATGGGGGGAGAGGTAGAGAGACACAGAGGGTTAGATAGAAAGAGAGAGAGACACAATCACACACAGGGGGTTAGAGAGAGAGAGACACAATCGCACACAGAGGGTTAGAGAGAGAGAGAAAGAGAGACACAATCACACAGAGGGTTAGAGAGAGAGAGAAAGAGAGAGAGACACAATCACACACAGAGGGTTAGAGAGAGAGAGAGAAAGAGAGACACAATCACACACATAGGGTTAGAGAGAGAGAAAGAGAGAGAGACACAATCACACGCAGAGGGTTAGAGAGAGAGAGAAAGAGAGACACAATCACACACAGAGGGTTAGAGAGAGAGAGAGAGACACAATCATGCACAGAGGGTTAGAGAGAGAGCGAAAGAGATAGAGACACAATCACACACAGAGGGTTAGAGAAAGAGAGACACAATCACACACAGAGGGTTAGAGAGAGAGAGATAGAGAGACACAATCACACACAGAGGGTTAGAGAGAGAGAGAGACAATCATACACAGAGGGTTAGAGAGAGAGAGAAAGAGAGAGCGAGAGACACAATCACACACAGAGGGTTAGAGAGAGAGAAAGAGAGAGAGCGAGAGACACAATCACACACAGAGGGTTAGAGAGAGAGAAAGAGAGAGAGAGACACAATCACACACAGAGGGTTAGAGAGAGAGAAAGAGAGAGAGACACAATCACACACAGAGGTTTAGAGAGAGAGAAAGAGAGACACAATCACACACAGAGGGTTAGAGAGAGAGAGATAGAGAGACACAATCACACACAGAGGGTTAGAGAGAGAGAGAGAGACAATCATACACAGAGGGTTAGAGAGAGAGAGAAAGAGAGAGCGAGAGACACAATCACACACAGAGGGTTAGAGAGAGAGAAAGAGAGAGAGCAAGAGACACAATCACACACAGAGGGTTAGAGAGAGAGAAAGAGAGAGAGAGACACAATCACACACAGAGGGTTAGAGAGAGAGAAAGAGAGAGAGACACAATCACACACAGAGGGTTAGAGAAAGAGAGAGAGACACAATCACACACAGAGGGTTAGAGAGACACATAAGGGATGAGAGAGTCAGAGGGGGAGGAAGAGAGACAGAGAGAGAAAGAGACCATGGGGGAGAACGACACATAAGGAGAGAGATGGATAGATAGAGAGAGAGAGAGAGAGAGAGAGAGAGAGAGAGAGAGAGAGAGACACACACACACAAGGGGGGGGAAACACTGCATGTTTAAGTAATATTTTAAGTGACTATCAAATGCTAATAGTCTACAATCTATTTTAAATAGCTGAACAGAACAGCACATATGAATGGGGGCATTAATCAGGGTTGTCCAACATACACCTAAGGAATCACTGGATTACATGAAATACTATAGCTACAGGAGCCATGGAGAATATTTTCTATAACTCATTCTAAACTGCTTGGTTTCATTTTACATTACCATGCTGTTGGTCTAGCTTACTCTTGTCAAATAACAACTCATCCATACAAACAGCAGAGCTACAGAGAGTTCAGAAAGTGAGACTATAAATTAGTGTGCAGTACAGAGGCAAGCTGCTGGGTGTAAACTTTGAGTAAACAAAATACAAAAAGGATCCTTAAACTGCTGTAAAAGAGTAAAAAAACAAAAAACACTAAACCACATTCATTAAATTATAATTTTAACTAACATAATCCCTTTCAGTAAAATCTAAGGTTGCAGAACTTACTTCAATAAAATATGGCTAAAACACTGCTCTCTGCAAGTTTGCATCTCTTCCTGCTCTGTAGTCTGTAGGGAAGTGACAGTGGAACATTCCACTGCACTTGGAGGGGAAGAACAGAACTCTCTTTTTTATTGAATAAAAGCTTACAGCTGAACAGGGCAGCAACAAAATAAATGAAAGTATTTTTTTTCCGTTTTTGTTTTGTTTTATATGATTAAACATCCAGCCCAAACTCTAAGTTCCCCTTACTAATGCCTCTCACTGGATTGGTTCAGCCCAAATAGGACTGCCTCAAATAAGCAGTTATGGGCCATGCAATGATCTTAAACACTTTCATCCAGTAGGTGGCCCAGCATGTTGTGTAATGGTGGGCAGACCTGCTTGTGCCTCCCCATTGCACAACATGTAGCTGTGAAAGAAAAAATGCTGGGGGGAAAAAAATGCAATTTTTTTTTAAAGCCAATAAAAAAAAATATAATTTTGCCCATATGAGAGGTGAAGTCCTGCCTCACCTGCCTCTAGTGACTGCACATCACTGCTAACAACCTAACATAAACCTCACGTCTAAACACCCCTAATCTGCTGCCCCTGACATTGCGACACCTACATAAATTTATCAACCTCTAATCTGCCGCTCCCGACATCGCCACCACCGAAATAAAACTATTAACTCCTAATCTTGCGCTCCCAATATCGCTGCCACTATACTAAAGTTATTAACCCCTATTCCCTTGCACCCCAACATTGCCCACACTATAATAAATCTATTAACCCCTATTCTGCCGCTCCCCGACATCGCCGCCCCTAAATAAAGTTATTAACCCCTAAACCGCCAGCCCTCCACATCGCAACAACCTAAATTGAACTATATTAACCCATAAACCTAACCGTAACCCTAACCCTAAACCCTAACTTTAACATAATTAATCAGCCAATAGAATTTCAGTAGCTCTCATCCTATTGACTGATTTGAATTTCCAAAATCAAATCAGCCAATAGGAATGCAAGGGACGCCATTTTGAATCGTGTCCCTTGCATTGAAGATTCAGTATACCTCGGCGACCATATGAAAAGGATGCTCCGCGCCAAATGTCTTCAGGATGGACTCGCTCCGCGTCGCCTGGATGAAGATAGAAGACGCAGCCTGGATGAAGATAGACAATGCCGCCTGGATGAAGATGGAGCCGCCGGGATGAAGATCATTCAAGTGGGACTTCAGCAACTGTGAGTACCTAAAGAGGGGTTAGTGTTAGTTTTTTTTTTATTTTTTTGGGTGGGTTTTTTTAAGATTAGGGGTTGGGTATTTCAGCTTAATGCCCTTTTAAGGGCAAGAAAAAGAGCTAAATGCCCTTTTAAGGGCAATGCCCATACAAATGCCCTTTCCAGGGCAATGGGTAGATTAGGTTTTGTTACAGTTAGGTTTTTTTTATTTTGAGGGGTTGGTTGGGTGCTGGGTTTTACTGTTGAAGGGGTCTTTGTATTTTTTTTTACAGGTAAAAGAGCTGTTTAACTTAGAGCAATGCCCTACAAAAGGCCTTTTTAAGGGCTATTGGTAGTTTATTGTGGGCTAGGTTTTTTTTTATTTTGGGTGGGCTTTTTTATTTTTATTGGGCTATTAGATTAGGTGTAATTCTTTTTTATTTTTGATAATTTCGTTTGTTATTTTTCGTAATTTAGTGTTTGTTATTTTTTGTAATTTAGTATTTTTTATTTTTTGTAATTAGATAGTTTGTAATTTTTATAGTAGTGTTATGATTTTTCTAATGTGTATTTTAGTTTTCTTTAATTGGTAGTTAGTTTAATTTTAGTTTAATAGTTATATTAGTTACGGCTAGATTACGAGTTGTGCGTTAGCCTAAAAAGCAGCGTTGAGAGGTCCCAACGCTGCTTTTTCCTAACGCTGGTATTACGAGTCTTGCAGGTACAGGTGTACCGCTCACTTTTTTGGTCAGACTCGAAAATACCGCAAATCCACTTATGTCAATTGCGTATCCTATATTTTCAATGGGACTTGCATAATGCCGGTATTACGAGTCTGACAAAAAGTGAGCAGTACACCCTCTCCTGTCAAAGGGGTTAATAACTTTATTATAGTGGTGGCGACGTTGGGGGCGGCAGATAAGGGGTTAATAAGTGTAGGTAGGTGGCGGCGACATGGGGGGGCAGATTAGGGGTTAATAAATAAAATATAGGTGTCGGCGATGTTGGGGGCAGCAGATTAGGGGTTCATAAGTATAATGTAGGTGGCGGCGGTGTCCAGAGCGGCAGATTAGGGGTTAATAATATAATGCAGGTGTCGGCGATGTCGGGGGCGGCAGATTAGGGATTAATAAGTGTAAGATTAGGGGTGTTTAGACTCGGGGTTCATGTTAGGGTGTTAGGTGTAGACATTAAAAGTACTTCCCCATAGGAATCAATGGGGCTGCGTAAGGAGCTGCTTTTTTGCAGGTGTTAGGTTTTTTTCAGCCGGCTCTGCCCCATTGATTCCTATGGGGAAATCGTGCACGAGCACGTTCAGCCAGCTCACCGCTACCGTAAGCAGCGCTGGTATTGAGGTGAGATGTGTAGCTAAATTTTGCTCTACGCTCACTTTCTGCGTTGTCTGTAGGTAAGCGGTGAGGGAAAACTGCTCGTTAGCACCGCACACCATTACCGACAAAACTCGTAATCTAGGTGTTAGTTTTTTTTTTATTTGACAGTTAAGTTTTAATTTAAGATAGTGAAATTGTAATTTAAATATAAGGTAAGGGGTTGTTAGGTTTAGGGGCTACTAGTTTAAATTAGTTTATTGCAATGTTGGGAGCGGCAGAATAGGGGTTAATAAATTTTATTAGTGGCGGCGATGTCGGGAGTGGCAGATTAGGGGTTAATAAGTTTATTATAGAGTTTGCGATGCGAGAGGGTCTCGGTTTAGTGGTTAATAGGTAGTTTATGGGTGTTTAGTGTAATTTGTAACACTTTAGTTATGAGTTTTATGTAACAGTTTTGTAGCGTAAAACTCATCTCACTGGGATTTCCAGGTTCCTGTCCTTTTCTTAGAAAATTCAGTGAGTTCTACCTCTGTGAAGTCTGCTCTATAATCAGAATTTGTAAAATCAATAAATACACTGCTGTACACAAAATAAAATACAAAATAAAAAGCGCAAAGTTTAAATTTTCACTAGGGATCTCGCATTATTGGAGGATCATTTTAGAATATCTCACCTGAGCAGAGAGGTTTTGAATATCAGGGCCTAATTATCTAATACCTGCATGTAATAAATTGTAACTAGATTTCTGGAAATATAGTTAGATGTAACATTTTGTTGACATATTTGTCAAAACTAATGTTGTAACTTACAGTTTGTTCTTTCTTTGGACAGAAAATACTTTGTTACTCATCTTAGTCACCCTGTGGACAAATTAAAATGTTTTGTCGGGAGCAGCTAACAGATTCTCTATACAGAACTTCCAGAGTCAACAAACCATATTGAAAAAACTCTTAATCCTGCTGCTCAGTAGAGTGCTAAAAGTTCCCTTTCAACAGCAGTATACATCTCCTAATAAACACATGCTCGAATAGTAGTCTAGAATTACTGGGACAAGCAGAGGATATGAAACTGGCCAAGTGCCAAGCCTAAAGCAAAAAATGATTTTTTAACATAAATACAATATGATGTGTGTGTGTGTGTGTGTATATATATATATATATATATATATATATATACTATTCCTAAAGCCCGTTTACACAGGACGTTTTTTGTAGTACAGCCGTCCCACCCCTTGCTCTCTCTCTCTTCCTCTTTTTTGCTCTCTCTCTCCCCCTTCTTTTTTGTTCGCTCTCTCTCCCCCTCTCTTTTGCACTCTCTCCCCCTCCTTTTTGCTCTCTTTCTCCCCTCTCTTTTGCTCTCTCACCCCTCTCTTTTGCTCTCACTCTCCCCCCACTCTTTTGCTCTCTCTCCCCTCACTTTTGCTCTCTCTCCCCCCTCTTTTGCTCTCTCCCCCCTCTCTTTTGCTCTCACTCCCCTCTCTTTTGCTCCCTCGCCCTTCTCTTTTGCTCTCTCTCTCTCCCCCCCCTCTTTTGCTCTCCTTCCCCTCTCTTTTGCTCTCTCTCCCTTTTCTTTTGCTCTCTCTTGCTCTCTTTCCCCTCTCCCTGTTGCTCTCTCTCACTCTCACAGGCATGGCCGCTCCTGCCCGCCCCTCCCCCGTCACGCCTGGCCCTGCCCAGTCACACCTGGTCCCGCCCATGTCATGCCCGACCGCCCCCGCCCAGTCACAACTAGCCCCGCCCATGTCATGCCAGGCCGGCCCCGCCCTCATCATGCCTACAGTTCTTGCGGCTGAAGGCCAGGTGTGTTTGTCCTCGACTTCGGACAAACACATGTGGCCTTTTATATTATAGGATATATATATATATATATATATATATATACACAGTATATGAGTGTGTGTATATATATATATATATATATATAAATTTTGGCAAAGAGAGAGCACTCACCGGGACTAACAATTATACAGCATATCAAGCTTTTTATTAATACAGGTGACGTTTCGGGGATTCCAACCCCGTCCTCAAACCTTACATAAACATAAAAAATATCTTACCTTAAATACCCTCCACCGACTGAACATGTCACTGTACCGGAAGTCGTCCGGCGTTCTGCCCGCACCACTGCGCATGCCCAGAGCGTCGGCATGACAACCAGTCACAGCGTCATGCTGTACAAAATAAAATAAATCACCGTGGTTAAAAACATTCACATGGAATAAGTGGATCAAGAAATGGTTAAACACTTATGATACATTAAGCAAAAAATAGCTTCTTAACCTTTTTAAGTTCACTGAGACTAAATCACATATTAACATGTATTCCTTTGTTTCTATGTGCCTAATCACATTAACCCTAAGCTGTATGTTAGTTTGATTTGCTATGTTACCTTGCCTAAAAACCAATGCTATCCATCAACTTAAATACATTTCTACATTTGTGGCTAAAGATCAAACCTCACTAGTACTAATTAGTTCCTTGTAATCCTAGTTCCTAAAGAGAATTTTATCTACATAATACTTAAAGAGACAGTACCCCTATAATGGTGCCCATGCTTATAGCTGCCAAATATCTGTCATAACTACATTTGTACAATGTCCAATCAACACATTAGTTAAACTGCTATTTATATGTGTTAATAGACTCTTGGACCAGCTATATCTATCAAATTATAGGGTGCTACAAAAAATAGTGCCAATCTAAGTGGGTATTAAGCCCACCAGGTACTATAGTACCTAAATTAGAAATCCATCTGGAATCGCACTGGAGCAAAATCCTGTCTCTATCGCCGCCCCTCGTAAGGGGTGGTATGTGATCAATGATCACATATCTCAAGTCCGCCACCGTATGGCCCTTCAACGCAAAATGTCGTGCAACAGGTTGTTCTGAATCATGATTTTTGATTGCCAATCGAATGGCCGTGCGGTGATTTGCCATAAGGGTGCGGAAGTCATCGATAGTTTTTCCGACATAGAATAACCCGCACGGACAATGCAACAAATACACAATATGTGTAGTCGTGCAGGTTACTCTATGTCGGATAGTATATCTCTGATTGGTGGTAGGATGAATGAAAAATTTGGCATTAGAAAGACCATTGCACGTAGTGCAACCCATACACTTGTAACAACCAGACTTGGAAGTCTGTAGCCAGTTCTTTTTTGTATAATTGTGGACGGGGTCCACTTTTACCAAGATATCACGTAATAATCTTGCTCTTCTGTATCCCACCTGTGGGTGGGAAATTCCTTTGAAAGGTAACCTTTTGTCACTCTCTATGATGTTCCAATTCTTTCTCACTAGCTGATGCATGTTGTATTTATTGGCGGTGTACACAGTAGATAGTGTCATTCTTTGGTTTTGCTTCTGAGTACTACTCGCCTGTAGGGCCTCGTCCTGAGACATAGAAGTAAACTGTCCCAGATGCTTTTCAATCTTTTTTTCTGGATAACCCCTATTCAAGAATCTTGATTTCCTCTCCTGAAGCTGTTGTTGTGCACACTCTTGGCTACTATTATTTCGGATTACTCTCTTAAATTGTGAAATGGGTAGTGCATTCTTTAAAGACGGTGGGTGGCAACTTGTAGCTTCTAATAAAGAATTTCTATCCGTAATCTTCTTGAAGAGTGTGGTGCACAAGAACCCAGCTTCTAGATAAATTCTTAAATCCAGAAAATCCACAGATGTGTAACTCTTCGTCATTTTAAATTGTAGATCCGCTGTAACTGAGTTTAACATCTGGAACCAAACATCCAATTCCTTTTCTGTGCCTGACCATAGAATGAATAAATCATCTATATACCTCTTAAAATATTTAACATGTCAATGTTTAAAGAGGTCAGTGTCTTTTTCTTCGAATTCAGCCATAAACAGGTTGGCATACGATGGGGCCATATTAGACCCATCGCCGTGCCTTTTAATTGTAGATAAAATGATTTTTCAAATTTGAAATAATTTCTGTGTAGACATAGCTCTAGTAATTCCAGAATTAGATCAATCGGTGGCCCCACATATGGGTATCGGTTCAGTTGTTTCTGGGTTGCTGCAATCCCTTGCCCATGGGGGATAGCTGTGTAGAGGCTCACAACGTCCAGTGTAACAAGAATAATAGGTTCCTCAATTTTTGGTAATCTCCGTAATTCATTAATTAGACTAATAGAGTCCAACAAGAATGAGGGCATATTGCGTACTACAGGCTGCAGTATGCTATCCAGGAATATAGCAATAGGTTGGAGCAAAGACCCAATAGAAGATACAATGGGTCTTCCGGGAGGACTAGTAGGATTTTTATGGATCTTGGGTAGCGTATAAAATGCTGGTACCCGTGGATGTTCCACTTTCATAAAACCCCTTTCCTGTTTGCTAAGCCAGCCATTTTCAAAGGCTCGATCCAATACAGCAAGCTTCTACAGACCCAGGAATATAACAACAGTGGATTCCTCTGGAAACAGCTTTGACTCTGAAAGTGTCATGAGAACTGAGGTTCCCCAAAGACAAGTGGAGGCAGGTATTACAACCAGGTCAAAAAACTTGGGAGGCATCGGACACACATCCGGAGAGGGGGTGGTACGAGGAAGGCCACCAAGAGCCCGACGCAGGATGTAGTAAATGATATAGTCATAAACCTGAGCTCATACCAATTAACATCATTGGAGATGAAGGTACTAAATAAAGGTTTGTCTTTAATTCCAACCACTCTCTACAAACCATTTGAGATGTACATTGATATACTAAAATTTGAGCGAAACCTCAGATTGAAAGAACACTTCAGTGCAATACAGGGTGACTTTGGCATGGAACCAGGTGATACAAAGAAAATAAAACCCAAGAGTACATACGATTGTTCCAGTTCAAATCCCAGCATTAAGACATATACCAGACTGCTGCTGGACGACACTGATACAATGTGTAAAAAGGCAAAAGCAGACTGCAGGAATAACTTGTCCAAAGAAGAGAGACAGGTGCTGGATCACTTAAGTACCAATAAGGAGCTGATATTTAGGGAGGCAGACAAAGGGGGAGCACTGGTAATAATGGACTATACATACTATCAACAAGAAGTCCTTACACAGCTTGGAGATGATTCCACATATAAAGTATTGACCTGCAACCCGACAAGAATGTTTAAACAACACATTGATGCAGTATTGGATTGAGCCTTTGAAAATGGCTGGCTTAGCAAACAGGAAAGGGGTTTTATGAAAGTGGAACATCCACGGGTACCAGCATTTTATACGCTACCCAAGATCCATAAAAATCCTACTAGTCCTCCTGGAAGACCCATTGTATCTTCTATTGGGTCTTTGCTCCAACCTATTGCTATATTCCTGGATAGCATACTGCAGCCTGTAGTACGAAATATGCCCTCATTCTTGTTGGACTCTATTAGTCTAATTAATGAATTACGGAGATTACCAAAAATTGAGGAACCTATTATTCTTGTTACACTGGACGTTGTGAGCCTCTACACAGCTATCCCCCATGGGCAAGGGATTGCAGCAACCGAGAAACAACTGAACCGATACCCATATGTGGGGCCACCGATTGATCTAATTCTGGAATTACTAGAGCTATGTCTACACAGAAATTATTTCAAATTTGAAAAAAATCATTTTATCTACAATTAAAAGGCACGGCGATGGGGTCTAATATGGCCCCATCATATGCCAACCTGTTTATGGCTGAATTCGAAGAAAAAGACACTGACGTCTTTAAACATCGACAAGTTAAATATTTTAAGAGGTATATAGATGATTTATTCATTCTATGGAAAAGTAGAGTAAAGTCCAGCACACAGGTGCTATCCTGCAAAGTCACAATGACCTGCTTCCAAGGTCAAGGTAATGATATAAAAAAAACAGAGAGTAGTGACAGCATGGATATTTATTTGTGAGACAGCAGGACAAACAGCTGTTTGTCCTGCTGTCTCACAAATAAATATCCATGCTGTCACTACTCTCTGTTTTTTTTATTCATTCTATGGTCAGGCACAGAAAAGGAATTGGATGTTTGGTTCCAGATGTTAAACTCAGTTACAGCGGATCTACAATTTAAAATGACGAAGAGTTACACATCTGTGGATTTTCTGGATTTAAGAATTTATCTAGAAGCTGGGTTCTTGTGCACCACACTCTTCAAGAAGATTACGGATAGAAATTCTTTATTAGAAGCTACAAGTTGCCACCCACCGTCTTTAAAGAATGCACTACCCATTTCACAATTTAAGAGCGTAATCCGAAATAATAGCAGCCAAGAGTGTGCACAACAACAGCTTCAGGAGATGAAATCAAGATTCTTGAATAGGGGATATCCAGAAAAAAAGATTGAAAAGCATCTGGGACGGTTTACTTCTATGTGTCGACGAGGCCCTACAGGCGAGTAGTACTCAGAAGCAAAACCAAAGAATGACACTATCTACTGTGTACACCGCCGATAAATACAACATGCATCAGCTAGTGAGAAAGAATTGGAACATCATAGAGAGTGACAAAAGGTTACCTTTCAAAGGAATTTCCCACCCACAGGTGGGATACAGAAGAGCAAGATCATTACGTGATATCTTGGTAAAAGTGGACCACGTCCACAATTATACAAAAAAGAACTGGCTACAGACTTCCAAGCCTGGTTGTTGCAAGTGTATGGGTTGCACTACGTGCAATGGTCTTTCTAATGCCAAATTTTTCACTCATCCTACCACCAATAAGAGATATACTATCCGACATAAAGTAACCTGCACGACTACACATATAGTGTATTTGTTGCATTGTCCATGCGGGTTATTCTATGTCGGAAAAACTATCGATGACCTCTGCACCTGTATGGCAAATCACCGCACGACCATTCGATTGGCAATCAAAAATCATGATTCAGAACAACCTGTTGCACGACATTTTGCGTTGAAGGGCCATACGGTGGCGGACTTGAGATATGTGATCATTGATCACATACCACCCCTTACGAGGGGCGGCGATAGAGACAGGATTTTGCTCCAGTGCGAATCCAGATGGCTTAATACCCACTTAGATTGGCACTGTTTTTTGTAGCACCCTATAATTTGATAGATATAGCTAGTCCAAGAGTCTATTAACACATATAAATAGCAGTTTAACTAATGTGTAGATTGGACATTGTACAAATGTAGTTATGACAGATATTTGGAAGCTATAAGTATGGGCACCATTATAGGGGTACTGTCTCTTTAAGTATTATGTAGATAGAATTCTCTTTAGGAACTAGGATTACAAGGAACTAATTAGTACTAGTGAGGTTTGATCTTTAGCCACAAATGTAGAAATGTATTTAAGTCGATGGATAGAATTGGTTTATAGGCAAGGTAACATAGCAAATCAAACTAACATACAGCTTAGGGTTAATGTGATTAGGCACATAGATACAATGGAATACATGTTAATATGTGATTTAGTCTCAGTGAACTTAAAAAGGTTAAGAAGCTATTTTTTGCTTAATGTATCATAAGTGTTTAACGATATCCTGATCCACTTATTCCATGTTAATGTTTTTAACCACGGTGATTTATTTTATTTTGTACAGCATGACGCTGTGACTGGTTGTCATGCCGACGCTCTGGGCATGCGCAGTGGTGCGGGCAGAACGCCGGACGACTTCCGGTATAGTGACATGTTCAGTCGGTGGAGGGTATTTAAGGTAAGATATTTTGTATGTTTATGTAAGGTTTGAGGACGGGGTTGGAATCCCCGAAACGTCACCTGTAGTAATAAAAAGCTTGATATGCTGTATAATAGTTAGTCCCGGTGAATGCTCTCTCTTTGCCAAAAATTTTGAATGTTCTTTGGATGCACCCTGGGCGGCTGAGATATAAAGTGAGTGCAGAGTTCACAAGAGACTATCTATATATATATATATATATATATATATATATATATATATATATATATATATATATATACAGTATATGTGTGTGTGCATATATATATCAATATTTATATGTGTGTATATATACAGTATATATAATTATATGTGTGTGAGTATATCTATATATATATATATATATATATACTGTATATATATATATATATATATACTGTATATATATATAGCATTATTCTACTTTTTATTAGACACCCTTCTGTACTTTCCATGAACCAAATAGATGGTATTTGTCCCTATTGTCTTTTAGAAAATTGACTGTGACAATATATCTGCAAGAATATTGTGGGGAATTATCTCATTTATACTACAATCTTGCTGCTCAGTATAGCATGCCTCATGTGAATTACCCTTCTGAACCACAGTGAGGGTGTAGGATTACCTTTTGGGTTAACCATTTTAACACCAATGCATTAAAGGGATAGTAAATTCAAAGGTAAACAAATTAATTTGATAGAGCATGACATGTTCAACAGATTTCATGTCTACTCCTATTATCAAGTTTGCTTAATTCTCTTGGTATTGTTTGTTAAAGAATAATCCAAGGTAAGCTCAGGAGCGTGCACATGTCTTTTAGCCATCAAGCAACAGTGTTTGCAACAATGTTTATAACAGTGTTATGCATAGTAGCAAACACTGCTGCCGTAGAATATTAGACATGTGCCCACTCCTAAGCACTTTTCAGGATACATAGATTTACTTTTCAACAAAAGATACCAAAAGAACAAAGTAAATTTGATAACAAAGGTAAAATCGAAAGTTATTTTGACTTTACTATCCCTTTAAAGCTTCCTCTGACATATAAGCAGTTAAATTAATCTGGACCACTGGTGGCAAGGAGACATTAATTCTAAGCAGTATTGCTGCAGCTTCATTAAATCATTTACAACATGTGGAAAAAGGAAGATTTCATATGCAACATCAGACTGGATAATTTAACCCTTTGTGCAAATTGGATGTAGGTACTATATCACACAGTACTTTGCCCAGCGTACGTGTTGACGCAGTACCTACATCTAAGACAGAGGTGCATGTTGTGGTCCCTGCTGTCAGCTTAGACAGCAGAGACTGCAGCTGGAGGCAGAAGGCATCTGCCTTCACCAAACAACAAGAAAAAAAGTTATGAAGAGAGAGGGAGGGATGGGGGCCCTATGCTAAAGAAAAATATGGGCGGAAGGTGGAGGGGGGACTCTACACTGCAGAAAAAAGTGAAAGCTTGGAGGAGCAAAATGGGGAAGATGAGGTGGGGCCCTACACTACAGAAAAATATATAAATGAATAATTATATTAAATACAATTTTTAAAAAATCCTACATTTGTTAGTGGCAGACAGGTTGCCAGTAACAAACATGAGGGTGGACATTAGGAGAGGGGAAGGTAAGAGAGCGGATGTAGGTATCATTAAGAAGGGACCCCCTACACTTGCGGCCTTCTAATTGCAATAAATCAATTGTTTCTGAACAAAGGGGACCACAGAGACACTTTTACAACCATTTGTCTTATGACTGCAATAGTTGTGTGTAAATAATTTCAGGAAGCAACCCAGTTTGAAAAAAAAAGTTAATGATTTTTTTTTATATGATCGTATTTGTCTGCCAAATAGTGGCATGACATATAGCAAAAATGGCCTAGATCAATAACATGGGTTGTCTACTCTAAAAAATATATATATTTTTTTAACAGATAAATCAAAAAACAAAGGCCAGTACTTTGGGCACGTTTTTCTCTGAAATTACTTGTATCGAAAGGGTTAAAGATCATTTTATAAATACATTTTTATAAATTACTTATTTATCAAACCTGTAGGGCTCTTATTGGCAGTTCTGAAGCTTGTTTATGAGCATTTAGGGGTGAGTGAGAAGCCGAGCTGTTAAAAAATGCCCAGGGACCTACAGTATATTTTTAACAACCAATTAAAGAAAGGAAGACTCAGTTCTAACATTCTACTTTACATTTTTAATTCCAATTGGTTAATCAATTAACCAATCAGTATTTAGCTATTTATCATGCAAGAACAGTAACGGAAGGACCATGGCTATGTGAGGGTGTATCTCAAGCTAGAAATCGGTACTTGATTATTATTATTTTATTATTAAAATGTAAAAAAATGGAATGCTTTCGATATGTCAATCATCATTTTTAGACTTTGCTACAGGAAAAGGAGGGGGAGTCTATAGTATTATACTACAGTCTATCTCATTTGCATATATAGCAACCTAACAATGAACTTATTAAAATCAGGGAGAATCTATAAGTATATAATTTTTAATATTTAATACAAATATTTTGCATGTAAAACACATCTGAGAACACATAATACCTGTATCTAAGATTATTATTATTTAAAATAATTTGCAAACAGGAAAGCTGATAAAAAGCTTCCTCAAAGGGACAGTCTACTCCAAAATGTTTATTGTTTAAAAAGATAGATAATCCCTTTATTACCCATTCCCCAGATTTGCATAACCAACATACACTTTTTACCTCTGTGATTACCTTATATCTAAGCCTTTTCTGACAGCCCCCTGATCACATTACTTTTTTTATTTATTATCTATTGACTTGCATTTTATCCAATTAGTGTAGTGTCTGCCACAAACCACGGTTTAGCCCAATGTTATCTATATGGCTCACGTGAACTAGCACTCCCCTGTTGTGAAAAGCAAATTTAAAAAGCATGTGATAAGAGGCTGTCTTTAGTGGCTTAGAAACAGGCAGAAATTTAGAGGTTTAAAGGTTATAAAGTTTAATAATATTAATAATGTTGGTTGTGCAAAGTTGGGGAATGGGTAGTAAAGGCATTACCTATCTTTTTAAACAATAACATTTCTAGTGTAGACTGTCCCTTTAATAGTAGAGTGTTATGGGTTCTCATCCTTTTTATTTAGTGTCTTTGTTTGTGTTTTATTTATTTATTTTTAATTATAAAATATCAGAGCTTATAGTGTAGGTGTTTGTTTGATTGTTTCGTATAGAGGATGTTCTTCCTTAGAAGTAAATAAATTAAATTGCAAAAAATGTAAATTAAATAATAAAAAATTACATTTATCCAAAGTTTAAGTATGCATGCAAACCTGAAAGTAAGGAAATTCCAGTTCAGAAATCTCTCAAATTCAAATTTATACTGTACAAAGAATATGATAAACCTGGAGTGTTACAGGTCTGTTAGAAAAGATGTAGGTACAGACGCTGATGATCCACAGTCGTAGTCAGGTTTAGATCCAAGGTCAACCCAAATGGACAGTACAGATAATCAGAAGTACACATTGGCCAGCCAGGAAACAAGAGTCAATGAGAGAAGTCAGAGCTCAAGCCAAGTATCAGTCCAATTAGAATGTAAGCAAAGAGGGTCAGGCAGAAGACAAGGTCCGATGAGTAGCCATGGGTCAATATGGGTACACAACCCCAACAAGTGACTAGATTAAGGGAATCCGGAAAACAGACAAAACTGATGAAATTAGCTAGAGGTCAGGGAGCCAGAGTTGTACAGCATAGATATGCAGCAGCAGAGGACAAGGAAAGCACGGAGGGTATCCAGACGCTAAGGAAATTGATGACATCAGAATAAACAAGAATATAATGAAAAGCATTAGGGGACTTCATAAGACTAGGTAAGGTGGCTGTGTAATGTAGCTGATTAGGCATTAATTGGAGTATAGGATTTGGTGCAAATCCTAGTCTGCCTCCCAAAGACATGAGTTATAGCTCAATCTCAAGTGCAAATAAGATAGCTTGCTCCTTATGACATGACAACAGGGGACTGGAGTGAGCACAGCCATTATCAAATGTTACTGGAGAGAGAAGAATCTGAGGGTCAACATTAGCTCACCAGTTCACTTTCCACATGTCTGACCACTTGCCGCCCATGAACACAATGCTACCCACGGTGGAGGAATAAGTTTTTGTAGCAGCGCTAACACTAATTGGTTTCATTCCATAGAAGGAAGGCCATACAGGAAAGCATTCAAAGGTTCATGTTTTGCTTATGCATATTTTTTTTTTTTTTTAATCATTTATTTTCAAGTCAGCAAAAAAACACAATGCATGCTTGAAGCAGATATAAACAACAAATGGAAATAATTATACATATCTTGACAAATATAACATACATCTGTATATTTACACATTCTCAATATCTTGCTGACATTCTTTTCTCATAGATAAATCTTGCAATGCAGATAGAAGGAGGAAAAAAAAAAAAAGGAAAAAGCAAAAAGAAAAAAGCAAAAAGAAAAAAGCGAGAGAGAGAAAAAAAAAAAAAAAAGGAAATATTGGGAATTCTCTACTCCATCGTCCCCCTCCCCCTGTCCCCCTCATCCTATACAAAAGATTGTTAGTACCATGATACAGGGAATATATTGCGTAGAATTAAGCCTTCAAAATATACAGATCTCTGAAATGCTTTAGTAAGTATGTATTGAGTAGGGAGCGGATAGGTCTGTATTACTTTCAACCATTTGTTAAAGAATCGTTGTATTTGCTTCTCGCTTGTACTGGAAACATTATATTGCTCAAACATAATCTGTGCTTTGACCGCTTGGAGGAATAAACTAAAAGGAGGGGTTTTTATTATTTTTCCAATTTTTCAGTATTCGATTCCTAACTATTAAGGTGATGGTGTTACTTAGATTATGGGATACCGAGTCTGGTACCATAAGAAAAACATTTTTTAAATCAAATGAAAAGGGCTCCTGTATACTCTTGTTTAACCAATAATTCATTTTGCGCCAAAACTAATTTATTTTTGGGCAGTACCAGAAACAGTGAAATAAATTTGCTAGGGGGGATTTACATTTATAACACTGTCCTTGCTGTTCTGATGACCAGCGCGCATGTCTTTTGGGTGAAATATATGCGTTGTTGAGAAGTTTTAAGTGAGATTCCTTCCAGGAGAAGGGAAGGGGCGCATCATTCACCCATTTGATGCTTTTACTAATTGTTTCATCATTAATTTCGTCAAAATGTCTAGCCCAGTGTGCTGAACATTGTTCCATGATTAGCTGGCCTTGTTTTGCGAGCAATATTTTGTATAATAGCGAGATTGAATGCTTCCCCTGGCTATATGAGTTAATATAGTCTCCAACTCTATCATATTTCCCTGGCCATGGCCCCATCTGCAGCTTTTCCTGTATAAAGTGGCGGATCTGCAAATATGCATAGAAAGATTTGTTCGAAAGATTATACTGTATGGCGATGTTCTCGAACGTGCGCACCCCAAATCCATCATCTAATAATTTAACTATCGAAGTTAGGCCCTTACTAGCCCAGCTATTGTATATTGTGTATTGAAATCCTGGCTGAAACTCTGGATTACCTCTAATAGGAAGGAAGCTAGATACATGAAAACTGATCTTTAACTGGGAACAAAGTTGCTGCCATGCTTTAACAGTATTAAAAATACTGACTAATGTTTTAATTTTTTCAGGTAGTCGTCTATGGGGGCAATGTAAGGCCACTATAAGGGAGAAGGGCTTTATAAGCTCCTCCTACGCTTTACTATTTGTTAAATAGTTGGCAGAAAGTAACCAATCTACTCCAAATCGTGCCAATATGGCTATGTTATATGTCTTAATATCCGGGAATGCAAGGCCTCCAAATTCCTTAGCTTGAGAGAGCTTTCTGATAGAGAGCATATGTCTACCTTTATTCCAGATAAGATCCGCACACGCACGATTGAAGAACTTAATATCTTTATCCAGAATAAATAGCGGCAAGTTATTCATTATATATAGTAGCTGAGGAAAGAGAATAGATTTAATAAGCATTATTTTGGCAGTTAATGAAAGTGGAAATAGGGTCCATCGATGTATTTTATGTGTAATATTAGAAAAGAAAGCTGTATAGTTAAGTTTATACCATAGCTCAGGGTCTCTATGCAGTTGGATCCCTAAATATCTAAAACTTTCCACTTCTCTGAAATTATGTTTATAGACCCATAGTATCTCTGATTTAAGAGTGTTTACTTTATAGCCAGAAATTAGACTAAACTGTTCTAAAATTTCAAGCGCTTTTGGAATATTTCTTTTAGTGTTTTTGAAATAAAGTAGTAAATCGTCGGCATACAGAGAAAGAACACAGATTTGGGGACCTAATTTTATGCCTGAGATTTCTTTGCGAAGATATATTGCCATAGGTTCTATTGCGATATTAAAGAGCAGGGGGGAGAGGGGGCAGCCCTGCCGTGTCCCTTTTTCTAGTTTAAAAGACGCGGTTTGGCTACCATTGACCAAAATAGTGGAAATGGGAAAGTTATAGATGGCTTTCACAAAATGGGTTATGTTTCCAGAGAAACCAAAATTGGACAGAGAATTGTGAAGATGTTGCCAGATAATAGAGTCAAAAGCCTTCTCAGCGTCAATCATCACCATGGCAAAATCCTGTTTACATGTTACTTTGTCTCTATGAAATTTATTCCATAGATGTTCAAGAATCATGTATGTTCTACAAATATTTTTTGTAGGGGATCTGCCCATCATAAAGCCTGACTGATCTGGGTGGATAATTTCCTGTAATACGTTTTTAAGTCTGTTAGCAATAATAGTTGTGAGCAGTTTATAGTCTACGTTCAGTAGAGAAATTGGTCTATATGAACCAGGATCTGAAGGGTCTTTATTCTTTTTGAGTATAAGGGTGATGATGGACGCCGAGAAGAATCTGGACATGGCTTTTTTTTTAACATAATACTCATTAAACAGCTGGGTAAGGATAGGCACAGTCTCATCTTTAAGTAATCTATAAAACTCAGCGGGTAGTTGATCTGGACCAGGGGCCTTGCCTAGTTTAGCTTCCTCTAAAGCTTTTGTAACTTCCAGAGTTGTTATAGGAAGATTCAATACTTCGATCTGATCAGGAGAAACTACTGGACATGAGATACTGTTCCAAAACCTCACACTATCCTCTGGGTCAATTGTTTTGGTGGCATATATCTTTTGATAGTAATCAAAAAACACATTTTTGATATCCGCCAGTGCTGTATAGTTCTTATCACCCATTACTAACTGCTCAATCGTATTATTCTTTTTCCTGACTTTGTCAAGTCTGGCGAGATATTTTGCAGATTTACCATAATGTCCCGTGTAAAGGGCATTCATTCTCATTTCTTCCATGGTTAATTTGGATTTTAAAAAGAGATCCCTATCTTGCCTAGCCATCTTATATTTGTCCCAAAATTTCTTTAACGGTGTAATTACATAGTTTCTGTAAGCATTCGTGACTGTGTTTGATAGCTGCTGTTCACGTGCAATGTATTTCTTTTTGGCTATGACCATATAGGCTTTAATCTGTCCCCGTAAGAATGCCTTTGCGGCTTCCCAGAAAATTTCGTGTTTATCTACATGCAAATAGTTGTCAGAGCTATATTCTTGCCATTTATAACGTATCCAATGTTGAAACGAGAGTTATTTATTAGATGCTTTGGGAAATAGAAATTGTTAGTTGCTTCTGCCAAAGGGAGTCGAAGTTCCATTTCAAGTGAGATTATGGCGTGATCAGTGATTACAATGTCATTTATCTGAGCTTTACTTCTGACTTTAAGAAGGGGACTAGAAATTAAAAAAAAATCGATCCGTGAAAAGGATCTATGGGATTTAGATTCACAGGTGTATAGTTTAGTATCGGGGTGTTGAATACTCCAGATATCATGAAGTTTAAGATTTTTACAGATCTGGCGAAATAAGCGAGTTTTTTTTAGAGGGGGGATATACTGTTTGGGTGTAAATCTATCAAGGGAAGACATAGGGGTTAAATTGAAGTCACCAGCCACTATAATTTTCTGATCTAAATTAGGTGATAATTTGATAATAATATCGTCCCAGAAAACCTGATCTATATTATTAGGCCCATATATATTGCCCAGTACATATCGGACCCCAGCAATCTCGATATGTAAAATTAACCACCTGTCATGTGTGTCAATTTGGATATTCTGAATATTATGTTGTAAATTTTTGTTAATAAGAAAAGCGACCCCCTTCCTTTTCCTGGAACAATCTGAAGAGATAACTTTACCTATCCATTTACATTTAAAGGGACAGTATACACTCATTTTCATATAACTGCATGTAATAGACACTACTATAAAGAATAATATGCACAGATACTGATATAAA
Organism: Bombina bombina; assembly: GCF_027579735.1. Classification (NCBI taxonomy): domain Eukaryota; kingdom Metazoa; phylum Chordata; class Amphibia; order Anura; family Bombinatoridae; genus Bombina; species Bombina bombina. Next base: position 176,520,212 of record NC_069502.1, on the reverse strand, counting down.
AATCCAGTATAAAACTGTTTAAAAACTTACTTAGAAGCTGTCACTTTGGCTCTGTTGAAAAGGTAGCTGGAAAGCCCACTGCAAGTGGCAAATAAGACACTCCCCCCCTCCCCCTTCTTTTGCATATGAAAAGACCCTTTACACAAACAGGAGCAAGCTGGAGTAGGTAGTCGAGCGTATTCACATAAAACTTTGGGGCTTGGTTAGGAGTCTGAAAATCAGAGCAATGTTATTTAAAAATAAGCAAAACTATACATTAATTAAAAAAAAAAAACTTTATGGGCTATATAAATAGATTATCTACAAAACATTTCTGCAAAGAAAAAATGAGTGTATAATGTCCCTTTAAACTTCTCCATCTCTGCTCTCTTTAGATGCGTCTCCTGTAACCATACAATATCTGGTTTGTATCTAGCGAGTTGTTAGATAATTATTTTCCTTTTACTGGGAGATGTTACTCCGCCAATGTTTCAAGAGAGACATTTTAATTTATCTATCATTGTACTGGGGTGTCAGAAATAGGGGTAGTAATTCATACAATATACCATGCTCGTATTAACAGGCGGATGGGCCAGGGAGGAGAGAGACAATGTGGGAGAGAGAGAGGCCGAAGAGAAAAAAAAAAAAAAGGATAAGAAAGAAAAACAGAAAACAGCACTCAGATCCATGAGCTGCGAACAGATTACTAGTATAGACATCTCAAAACACATCAACAATTTTAGCCGCAGCCGGCTAGCACACAATTTAAAAGTAAAAAAACACATAATACTCGTGTATGCTTCTAGTTTGACATATCGTAGTCTACCATTTTTACCAGATGACTTTCTTATTTTTACACAAAATTCCCTGGCTTCTGACGTATTGTTGAGGATACATTTACCATCTTGTTCCTCTATTACAACTTTAACTGGATAAACAAGTCTAGCCTTGAAGCCAGCATTAATCAATTTGGTACAATATGGGGCTAACTCTTTTCTTTTAGAGGCGGTCTCACTAGAATAGTCTTGGAATATTAAAACTTTACTTTGGCCAATATATAGATTCTCCATCTTTCTATAAAGTTTTAAGATATTCATCTTGTCCTGATAGTTGAGATATTTAACCATTACTGGTCTGTTGTAATTCTTGTTGTTTATAGCATCCCTGATTGGCCCCAACCTATGTGCCCTTTCTACTGATATTGGTATATCTTTCTGTAAGATACCAACAGCCATGGGGAGGGTTGTATTTGAGAAATGCATTAAATCTACATAATCCCCATTGTCGGGGAGGCCAATTATTTTAAGGTTATTTCGCCTCGAGCGATCTTCTCATGCATTTTTGCTTGGAGCACTTTCAAGGTTTTAGTGTTTGCATCTATATTTTGTTCCTGCTTATGTAATATATCCTCATTTGCCGATACCCTGTTTTCAACTTCTGTGAGTCGATTAGAAAACTGTTTAAATTCTGACATTATGTCAGTCATTTGGATTTTTAACAACTCGAATTGTGGCAAAAACAGATCCGACATTTGATTGACTAGTGGTTGAGTATCAAGTTTGTGCAGTATTGGCTCATTTACAGTGTCTATATGTACATCAGATGTACGTGTTTTTTTTGTCTTTCTGTTTGGGGGGCATGATTGGCGAGTTAGCTTTAAAGTTCGTGATAAATTTATCCATGTGCATTTAATCTATATAAAGAAAAAAAGAAAAAAAGTGCAGGGAGGGAATTTAATTACAAGCCGGGGCGGGCATAACCCCATAAATTCCAATAGTTGAGTGAACAAGTGTATTAAGTGTAGTGATACTGCTTAGTCTCTGCCCAGTGCAAGTGTGATCATGCAGGTGTCCTTAGTGCTATTAAAAAAAAAAAAAAAAAAGGTGAAGCGTGTGTCTTCCTAGCCAATCATGTCGTCCAATAAGACAAGCTTAAGTGTATTAATATGGGGGGTTCCCTTTTCTCTTCCTTTCTCCTTCTCCCCCTTTTTTTTAACAGGATGCTACTATTATACAGCTAACATAAACAGGTTCTGCAAGTCAGACATGCTTATACGCTTTATGTTTAACTCTTATATGACACCTCTATTACCTGTTTACTACTTAAAACTATAATACTAAACAGTGCTACCATGTAATCAACAAGTGTTATTTGCTGACAACAAGAGTTTATCAAGCACCTCCTTCTTTAGCTCTTGAAACAATAGAGATGAAATCTGAATTACTTAATATATTACCAGAGGATACCTTTATACAACAAACAACAGTATTGCAATGTATCAGGCTGAACAGGAAAATTTGACAAAAAAAAAACAATTCACTATGTTTTTATGGTAAGATCACATATCCTCTATTTAACCATATACCTATTGCTATGAAAATAGTTTAGATACATTAGATGCACTTTTCAACAATTGGTATATTTTTTTTTTATTTTTTTTTCTCTCCCTTTTTTAATTATAAGAGATATATTCATAAGACATGTCCTTAGAAGTCCGATTCTTATTTACTTGTGGGGTATTATATTGGGATATTTTTTGCAGATATATGACAGTCGTCCCTTCCTTTAACCCTCACAGTTGGGGATCCAGGGCACAGCTTGTTAGCGTGGTTTAGGAGTGTGTAGGCTCTATGAACTGCTGTGTCAGAATTGCAACCAAAAGAAAAGGGGATAAGAACCTGTGACCTCTGACTTATACAGCGGTAGCAAAGCTAAGGGTCCCAGCAGTAGATAACCTGCGAGTCAATATAGGATTTTTCCTCCCTTATTTTTTCCCCCTTTTCTTCCTCCTTTCCCTTGACGTCTGCTTTCCCCTTCCCTTGGGTTTACTTTTAGGGAAAGATTACTTGTATGTAGGGACCTTTTGCTTAAAAGGACTGTGATGCAAAGTAACTCTGAAAGTTCTGAGGACTTTTTCCAAGCAATAGCCTTGATTATAAGTACCTCTGCTTACAGTTTGTAGATCAGTCGCTTATAAGTATCAAAATCTCTACTTACAGTCTGTAGATCAAATAGCACAAGAAATTGGCAAACCGTGTTGTATCAGCTCTGCAAGATTTCCCCAAGCATGTCCTCTGCTTGTTACTTCGGTCTTTACCAGGAAAGACTTCATCCAGTGCTGTATTACCCGTAGCCAGGGGGTTTCTGCAAGCTTTACTCTTTTGGTTCCTCCACCGAGAAACACTGCTCAACTTGTCAGCCTCCCATACTGTGCTTACGTCCAACGGGGCTTTCTATATAGCCACCAGGGCTAATTCCTATGGCAGACCTCCGGACAAGCGGTAGTTTAGCAGGGACACCGGTACTACGTGTCGGGCTCCAGCGACCGAGCCAATCGGCTTGTTCCAGGTCTCCAAACTGTGCACCAATGGTCTAGTGCAAGGGCCCTAGGCAGGCAGATGGCCTGCAGCAACGGGCAAAAAGCAGGGGTTGGTGTAGCTCGAGCTCTCCGCGGCAGCACTCAGCATTCCTCGTGCTGCGCTAGCTCCTCCCACCGGAACCGGAACCCTTGCTTATGCATATTTTAAATAAAACATTACCTCTTCTTGTAGCCTTAAGACTGTCCCCAGTTTGCACTGTTTGTTTTTTTTCTTCTCAAAAATAAACTATATGAGCTAGAGCCATAGGGGCCCATTTATCAAGCTCCAGATAAAGCTTCAGGGCCCGTGTTTCTGGAGAGACCGCAGGCTCGCCAGAAGCACTAGTTATAACCTGTCGGCCTGCCTGCGGACAGATATTGCCGCAATTCAACCCGATCGAGTACGATCGGGTTGATTGACACCCCCCTGCTGGCTGCCGATTGGCTGCACATCTATCCAGGGGGCGCCGTTGCACCAGCAGCTCACAAGAGCTGCTGGTGCAATGCTGAATACGGAGATCGTATTGCTCTCCGCATTCAGCGAGGTCTGTCGGACCTGATCCGCACTGTCGGATCAGGTCCGACAGACCTTTGTTAAATAGGCCCCATAGTATCAATGGCCTTGTACTTCTGAGTGGAGAGCATATGCATGCTTCCCTCCATTAACATTAATAGCGTGTCAATTCTTTACTCTACTGGTCATAATAAGGAATTTGAAGTGGTGTATTAAGTTAATGTAGAACATAGACTAAAATCCAATTTTTTGTTGTTTTTCATTTAGCAGTCGGTTATTTTTTTGAGACAGGGAAGAAAATACATAGATTTTTTTTACATGATATAAACAGATTTTATAACTTTATCACCATATATTTACTAGAATTGTTTTTGTTGTAAATACTTAAAAAGCCAATGGTCCATATTCCTTTTTTACAGCACCACTATTCTAAACTTAAACTTAAATGAAAATCTGGAGTGATTTTATCTAGATAATAGGAATTAAATGTAAGAAACATTGCAATATATCACATGTAAGCTGTGAAAAATAGAAAGACCAATCTCACAAATATCAACAGCTGCAAAATAAATGTGTGAGTTCAAACAAAAGCTCTACATTTCTGGAATCTTGAAATTCAAGTTAAAAACTTAAATTCAATGATATGTTTAAAATAGATACAATGTAAGTAAAACTTAATTATAACCATGTCATTCATTCTGCTTTCAAAATGCATATTGCTTTTAGTACATTATCCATTTGCAGAGACACATTCTTCAGACCTTCCTTAAGATAAGACATTACTTTCGTTTTTGAGTATTTATCTCTTTTTCTATTTCAGAAATGGTAAAAATACTACTCTGATCCTTAAAAGCAACTTATTGTTCCATCAAATCAAGTAATAAACCCACAAATGATGGATGCAATTGTAGATAGGATGCAATTATCGCCATACCCTGAAGTACTGACATTTTTACTTCCAGGTTCCACCCGGGTTATAGCTGGTCTACCTTTTTGTATTGATGACAGGCAATATATGCATAATGGACTGGATCCCTATGAAAACTAAAATTGCGAAGTAGAAACTAGAAAAAGATCAAGAGATACATCCTACCCTTTCTTCTTGTATGACTTTGATAGTATTATTGTATTTCAATTCTGCTAAGACTTTTACTGCAGCTACTGACATCTGAAAGATGGACACTGTAGAGAAATGTGGGCTGTACAATACAATATAAACATTTGTTCCATTGTACAAAATGTATTTTTAGAAATTATACCGTTCATGGAAAACAGGGGAGGAATGATAACTTTTGGCCCAGGTGAAAAAGTACAACAGTGGCCCAGGAATATCAACGTACCACTTTAAATTGCCATATTTGTTTTTAAAAAATGGTAGTGGATCCTTGGCTATCATGTGTCACCTTCTACGACACTCATACAAGGCAGCCAACAGCTGTAGTAGCCAGGGTTTCTGGGGAGTATAGGCAGCAACCCATTGCCAAGATGCAGAGTAAATTTAGCACTGAGTTGGGAAGGCAAAGCTCTGTCAATGAGAAGTGCAGTGTGGGACCAGACAGCATGCTGTGTAGGGTTACCACCAAGTTGGTATTTTACCAATGATCATTTAATATCAGGCTTAGCAACTTTAGTTTCTAATATATGTTGTATAATTATTTATGCTAATAAATTATTTATGCTAATACAAATAAACTGCCGGGCACTGCACCTTCTGTACTGGCCCTTATATCTTCACCAAGAGTGGTCTATGGGAAATCGCCACCTTGCCCCCTGGCTCAGTCAACCTCTGCTAAGAACCTAGGTGTTCTGTTAAACTGCACAAGTATGCCTTCAAAATCTAGTAAAAAAAAAAAAGGATTTACAGACAAGTATAATGTTAATTGTTGTTCAGGTGCACGTCATATAGTTAATGAAGGCAATGAATATATACTGAAGTGGGGCCTCAAAGCTTAGGGAAAAGGGCAGTTAGAGGGGTCACATCATTTAGGATTAAGTGTAATAAGGGCCAGTTAAGTAAAGGGTTAGAGTGGGTGCAATAATTGCAGGTATGTCATGGTTTATTTTGCCCCTAACATAGAGCTCAATATTAATGCTGAAGATCATTTCATATTTTAAAAGCTGAGGAGGGATAGTATAAGAGCAGAAATTGTTTGGTAGTCATCAGGGTTGGCATACAATCTAAACCACTCTATGCAGACTCTGATTGGAATTTGAAGCTTACTGTCATAACAGGAATTTGTCTAAGAGAGTGATTTCTATCCCTGCTGCTGTAAGGCCTTTAAGGTGGCCTAGAAGACCAATTAGGTAGTCATTATAAGCTTTCTGTTTGCATAATGATGCTTGTGTATTAAGTGTTCTGACTTCTTCAGTTTGCTGTTTGGCTATACTGGTTTGATTTAGGCTTTCCCTGAATTTGCTTCTATATTGACCCCCTGTTTTGGACTGATCTTGTATTTGACTTTAGCTTGTTTTTTGGCTTTGCATTTGTTAAATGATATTGTGCTGCTTTTTCCTGTGAGGCTTTGACCCGGGTTGTCTGACTGAATTTCCTTATTCTCTATCTTAGCATAGTGACTTTTAGTTTGCTTTTGTATCTATTTATTTATTTTGCTGCCTTTTACCTTGGATGCCTCTCCTCTTTTAAGAGATCTGCTTTTAAGTCTCCTATGCAAGTTTGTATTCATATGGACAGCGAGACTAAACTTTTACTATACTACTGGCTTGAGTATACACGTAGTACCCCATCAGTCTATGAGTATGGCTCCAAGGGGCTGAAACGCGGTAGACTGGGACACTACCATCTAACTCTGTACACTACTGGCTTGGATGCTGTTGCTTTTAAAGATTTTTGATTAAAGTTCTACCTTTTATACTGGATACCATGTTTGGATGTCTCTTCTTCTCTACTGCACTTATAAAATAAAAAAGTACAAGTGATCTTACAAATGAATTAACATAAGTTACAATTAATTTTGCATATGTAAAAAAACTAAATAAATTAAAATTAAAAAACACTCCGGAAACTGTAGTTAAGAAGCAGCGGTCATAAGATCAATGCTTCTTAACTCGTCCACCACCTTTTAGGTGGCGGACTGCAATCATCCCGATCAGATATGATCAGGATGATTGACACTCCTGCTAGCAGCTGATTGGCCGTGAACGCGCAGAGGGCGGGATTGCACAAGCATGTCTTGTAAAATGCTTGTGCAATGTTAAACGCCGACAGCATATGCTGTCGGCATTTAGCGATGCAGGGCGGACATGATTCGCTATAGCGAATCATGTTAGCCCGGGGTTTAATAGATAGACCCCATTGTGTCTTTCTTTGTGTCTTTAAATCTGTGTGTTTGAGGCCAATTTGTTAAAGGTCTTGCGGATCAGGTCCGCAAGACCTCGCTGAATGAGGAGAGCAATACACTCTCCGTATTCAGCATTGCACCAGCAGCTCTTGTGAGCTGCTGGTGCAACTCCGCCTCCTACAGACTTGCGGCCAATCAGCTGCCAGCAGGGGTGTGTCAATCAACCCGATTGTATTCGATTGGGTTGAATTCTGGCGATTCCTGTCCGCCTCATCAGAGCAGATGGACAGGGTTATGGAGCAGCGGTCTTTAGGCCGCTCCTTCATAACTGCTATCTGAAGACTCGCCAGAAACACGGCCCTTCAAGCTCTGTTCGGAGCTTGATAAATGGGCCTCATAATCTTGACTTTAATTTCCTCAGGTGTTGTCCTCAAAAGAATGGAAGATACAACATAGTGTAAATCTGTGTTGTTTCAAGATTCTCCACACTTTTACTTATAACAGAAAACACACTTTCCAGAGCTACTGCACATATAGCTCTACATATTAGACTTGATACAAATCTCTACGGATAACTGCAACTTTCTTCGTCAAAGATTTATTTGATACAAAATGATTACATTTAAAAACAAATATTAAAAAAATTGGTAAACAATTTAAAAGTCACTCAGGTGGATTGTTAAACAGACACCTATTGTTTGGGAACAGGCTGTTTGCAAATATGCCATATTTGCTCTTGCTACAAATGTATCAGAAGTGTATCCCAGTGTCTTGTTACAAATTTACCAACTCCTCCTCCTTGAAAAAGCCTGCAAGAGGGGAAACGTACGTTGAAGGGTTCGTAACCTGAGCACAGGTTTAAAAACCAGTGGTCTAAGAGAGCGATTTCCATCCCTACTGCAGATGTTGGCCCGGTCAGGAAAAATGGTTTACTATTTGTTACACTTACACAGTTTACGCCTAGCTGCCTTATGTATCTACTGCTATTTTATGGGGTGCCTAACTTTGAACTATGCACAAAGCAAAATTGACTGAAAGAGGATAGTTGCCATTTAGTGCTCCTGTCAACATTAATTGTGTTTTTGCTATATCCCATCTTTTTAATGGCAAACCCTTCAACTAAACAAATTAATGGCAGCTAGGTGATAATAACTAAAAATAATAATAAGATAACACACAAAAAATGTTCCTTTGTCACTGTCTGAAGTAGTTGAACCCTAACAACTTTACAAAAAAACTAAATGTGACTTCCATCACTACAAATGCTATCCAGAGCTCAATAACACCCTAATCGCAATACCCCAAACCTCCCTTCAAAAGTCTAACCAAGCTGTACTGACCTTATAAAACCTAACTAAAACTTCACCCGTAGCAGTTTTTTTATACCCCATGCAACAACCAATTTCCTATATAAGGCTACCATTAAAGCTAAAGTTAGTCTTAGAGCTAATAGTTAGGTTTAAGTGTAGGGTTAGGGCTATGGTAAAGATTATAGTTAAGGGTCAAGTTAGCCCCTTGGATAAAATGTGTTGCCGCCATCTAGATCACCCAAGGAGTTAAAAGGAGTCACCATATAAATTGGAATTCCTGTCAGTGACATTGCAGAGACTGGTTTATTTCAGTAAAGCTAACCATATACTTTTAAGAGTGAAAAAAGATCACTGTATAATTTTGTTAAATCATAATTGTCGGTAAGTATGAGTGCATTAATGCAAATGTTTTATATGTCAATAGTGTTCATATTCATAAGAGCCCACAGGGATAGTTAGAAAAATTCAAGTGTGAAAAATACTTGATTGACAGAAATAGTAGAGTGTCAATCAAAAGAGAAAATTTTTTGGCATAAACTTGTGCTGTACTTGTTGCCTTTGGCAAACTGACACCATCCTCTTCCAAACAGTGAAATTTAACAGTTTTTAATTTGCATGTGGTTACAAAATACTACAAAATAGTGTTTGGGCATTTAGTACCCCAAGGCACTTATAAAGTAAGTGTGTGTGTTATAAAGCACACACGTATCTGCAAAACAATTCTGTGGAAAAAGCTGAGTAATGTAAAGCAATATGACAGGTAAAGCAAATAATGACTTGTTCCTGTCATTTTATCATACAACTCATATCATTTTTCATACAAGATTTGATTGTGACAGGATATATTATTTATTTACTATATATATATATATATATATATATATATATATATATATATATATATATATATATATATATATATATATATATATTTGTTTTAGACGCATGAATAACTCCTGTTTATCAGTACTATATCACATCATGGGCGAGATTACATATGCCGTGCAAGCTTCAGCGCAACTGCTAAAACCTGCGCCGCCCATAATTTCACCTCGCACATCAGTGTATCACATAAACCCCACCGGCAGTTCATAAAGTTCCGTAAGTCGGATAAACTAGCGATGTCCAGAAATGAGCGTAAATACAAATTTCTGGATTCGCCAGTGACTTGCGGCACTTTAGAACTGCCGTAAATTCTAAACCAGTCGCCGGTGTTCAGTTCCGCGGTCTGCTCCGTGCCGGCTTGTTCCTGGAAGAAGATAGATGATATTGCCGCTTGGAAGAAGACTTCACCGCCGGACTTCAGGAACCGTGAGTACCTATCTGGGGTTAGATTTAGGCTTTTTTTTTATGTTTTAGGGGTTTGCTTTTTTGTAAATTAGGGATTTAATGGGCCTTTGAAAAAGAGCTGAATGCCCTTTTAAGAGGCACTGCCCATACAAATGCCCCTTTAGGGGCAATGGGTAGTTTAGGATTGTTTAGTGTTAGTTTTTTTTTTAATTTAGGGGGTTTGGTGGGTGGGAGGTTTTACTGTTAGAGGGGGGACTTAGTATTTTTTAAGGTAAAAGAGCTGTTTAAATTAGGGCAATGCCCTACAAAAGGCCCTTGTAAGGGCTATTTGTAGTTTAGCATTAGATTAGGGGGTGTTTTTATTTGGGGGGGCTTTTTTATTTTCTTAGGTATTAGGTTTAATTTTTTTATTTTTGATAATTTGATTTATTATTTTATGTAATGTTAGAATTTTTTATTTTTGTAATCTTAGATTTTTTTTTTTTAATTTCTTTTATTTTTAAGTAATGTTAGCTTTTTTATTTTAATTTGTTTGTAACTTAGTATTTTTTAATTTAGGCAATTAGGGCTAATTTAGGGGGTGTCAGGTTAGGAGGTGTTAGGTTAGGGGGCTTAGTAACATACGGCTAGATTACGAGTCTTGCGTTAGCCTTAAAAAGCAGGGGTCCCAACGCTGCTTTTTAATGCCCGCTGGTATTACGAGTCAGGCAGGAGAGGGTCTACGGCTCACTTTTCTTCCGTGATTTTAAAATAACGCAAATCCCCTTACGTCAATTGCATATCCTATCTTTTCAATGGGATTTTCCTAACGCCGGTATTACGATCACTTGGAAAAGTGAGCAGTAGACCTTCTCCTGGCAAGACTCCTACCGCATTTAAAAGTCAGTAGATAAGAGTTTTATGGGCTAACACCGGAACATAAAGCTCTTAACTAAAGTGCTAAAAAGTACACTAACATCCATTAACTACCTATTAACCCCTAAACCGAGCCCCCCCACACACATCGGGAACACTTAACTAAAATGTTTAACCCCTAATCTGCCGACTGGACATTGCCGCCACTTTAATAAATTTATTAACCCCTAAACCGCCGCACTCCCGCCTCGCAAACACTAGTTAAATTTTATTAACCCCTAATCTGCCATCCCTAACATCGCCGACACCTACCTACATTTATTAACCCCTAATCTGCCGCCCCCAACGTCACCGTTACTATATTAAATTTATTAACCCCTAAACCTAAGTCTAACCCTAACACCCCCTAACTTAAATATAATTTAAAAAAAACAAAATAAATTTACTACTATTAAATAAATTAATCCTATTTAAAACAAAATACTTACCGATAAAATAAACCCTAAGCTAGCTACAATATAACTTATAGTTACATTGTAGCTATCTTTGGGTTTATTTTTATTTTACAGGCAACTTTGTATTTATTTTAACTAGGTACAAATTAGTTAAAATAAGTACAAATTTACCTGTAAAATAAATCCTAACCTAAGTTACAATAACACCTAACACTACACTATCATTAAATTAATTAAATAAATTACCTACAATTAAATACAATTACATTAAATAAACTAAAGTACCAAAAAAACAAACACTAACTTACAGAAAATAAAAAAACAATTACAATTTTTTTACACCTAATTTAATCCCCCAAATAAAATAAAAAAGCCCCCCAAAATAATAAAATTCCCTACCCTATACTAAATTACAAACAACCCTTAAAAGGGCCTTTTGCGGGGCATTGCCCCAAAGTAATCAGCTCTTTTACCTGGAAAAAAAAATACAATACCCCCCCAATATTAAAACCCACCACACACCCAACCCTACTTTAAAACGCACCCAATCCTCCCTTAAAAAAACCTTACACTACCCCCTTGAAGATCATCCTACCTTGAGCCGTCTTCACGCAGCCGGGCACAAGTGGACATCCAGAGGGGCCGAAGTCTTCATCTGATCCGGCCAGAAGAGGACATACAGACCGGCAGAAGGCTCCATCCAAGCGGCATCTTCTATCTTCTTCCTTTCCGGAGCGGAGTGGGTCCATCTTGAAGACATCCGACGCAGAGCATCCTCTTCCATCCGACGGCAACTGAAGAATGAAGGTTCCTTTAAGTGATGTCATCCAAGATGGCGTCCCTTCAATTCCGATTGGCTGATAGAATCCTATCAGCCAATCGGAATTAAGGTAGGAAAAATCCTATTGGCTGATGCAATCAGCCAATAGGATTGAAGTTCAATCCTATTGGCTGATCCAATCAGCCAATAGGATTGAGGTCGCATTCTAATGGCTGATTGGAACAGCCAATAGAATGCGAGATCAATCCTATTGGCTGATTGCATCAGCCAATAGGATTTTTCCTACCTTAATTCCAATTGGCTAATAGGATTCTATCAGCCAATCGGAATTCTTGGATGACGTCACTTAAAGGAACCTTCATTCTTCAAACGCCGTCGGATGGAAGAGGATGCTCCGCGTCGGATGTCTTCAAGATGGACCCGCTCTGCTCCGGATGGAAGCTCAGCCCCATTGTTTCCTATGGGGAAATCGTTTTGCCAGCTTACCGCTTCCGTAAGCAACGCTGGTATTACAGTGAGATGTGGAGCTAAATTTTGCTCAACGCTCACTTTTCTGAGGCTAACGCCGGCTTGAAGAAAACTTGTAATACCAGCGTTGTCTTAAGTGAGTCTTAAGTGAGCGGTGAGAAAAAAAGGCTCATTAGCACCACACAGCCTTACCAACAAAAAGTCGTAATCTAGCCGTTAATTAGTTATTTTCATTATGTGGGGGTTTGGCAATTAAGGGTTAATAGATTTATTAGGTTTGTTTCTATGTGAGTTAATGGCGGATTAGGGGTTAATAGGTTAAATAAATTTAGTGCGTTGGTGGGGTGGCAGTTTAGGGGTTAATAGTTTTAATAGGTACTTTGCAATATGGGGGAATGGCGGATTAGGGGTTAATAGTTTATTAAGGTATATTGCATTGTGGGGTAATGGCGGTTTAGGGGTTAATCACTTTATTAGGTATATAGCATTGTGGGGGGTTGGCGGATTAGGGGTTAATAGGTTAATTAGATGTTTTGCCATATGGGGGTTGGAGGATTAGGGTTTAATATAGTTTATTAGTTATTGTGGTGGGGGTTGGCGGTTGACAGGTAAATAGATATTGCGCATGCGTTAGTTGTTAGTTACTATTTTGAGGGGTTATGGTGCTCACATACTCAGCGCAAGTCTTGCTGCATCTGCCTATGTGTGGCGAGGTGAAAATGGAGTAAAATTTTGCAGCGTAAGTACTTGCACTGAATATGTGAGACCGATTTGCGACGTGGTTCTATGTTAGCTTATGGGAGTAAAAATTGAGTGCGATGGGTAAAATATACGCACCGCATTTATATGTGGCGCTGTAAATGTGATACCAAAACCCTGTAAAAAAAATGGCGTTGCCGGCTTTTGCGGACGCCGCCGCATATTTAATTTGTATATGTACCTATCCATATATGTAATATGTATGCATATGTAATCTTGTTCAAAGCCAATAGATAATAGGACTATTTTAATCATATAGAAAGTTAAAGGGACAATGTACAATTACATTTTATCTCCTTTAATGTGTTTCTAGTGATTAATTTCAACATTTGGAGTGTATTAAATTGTTTAGAAATAGTTCTTTTACCTTTATTTTGTTATGTGAAATAGCTATGTTTGCCTGTTGTATCCCCACATATATTCAAAATGTCAGTACTTACAAGTATTGGCTATATATAAGCTTTACAAAGAAGCTGCAATAGAATTGCCAGTGGGGTTTGTATTAAAATGTAATTTTTTTATTGCACTTGCTTTTGTGTAATTAGACAGCGATAAGATAAGGTGGCAATTGTGTATATAGAACAAAAATTGGCTGCAATTTCAACTACCATAAATAAAGCTGAAGGACCAATTTCCCATAGATTTTAAACTCTGCAGTTCACATAACAAGTCATCGGGAACACATTCAGAGGAAACCAATGTTACAGTACATTGTCGCTTTGAATTTGCATTTAACATTTACCTAATAGATCGTCTTTTCTACCTGAAATGTAGCAACAAAGAGTATAATTTTGTGTGATAGAAATTTACGCCTAGATTTAGAGTTCTGCGGCCTAAGGGGTGCGCTTTTTTCTGGCCGCACCTTTTAAATACCGCTGGTATTTAGAGTTCACAGAATGGCTGTGTTAGGCTCCAAAAAAGGAGCGTATAGCATATTTACCGCAACTTCAACTCTCGATACCAGCGGTGCTTACGGACGCGGCCATCTTAAAAAACGTGCTCGTGCACGATTCCCCCATAGAAAACAATGGGGCTGTTCCGATCAGCCAATAGAATGCGAGCTCAATCTGATTGGCTGATCGGATCGGATTGAAGATGCGGCTTGATAGAAGACTTCATCCCGATGATGGACTTCCGACTTCAGCCCGATGATGGAGTTCTTCAGCCGCCGCTTGGATCCAGACTTCAGCCCGAGGATGGACGTCACTCTTCAGCCCCCCCGCTTGGGCTTGGATCAAAACTTCCGAGGCTTGCATCAAGACTTCCGAGGACGGATCGGTGATACCTGGTATGGTGAAGATAAGGTAGGAAGATCTTCAGGGGCTTAGTGTTAGGTTTATGTAAGGGGGGTTTGGGTTAGATTAGGGGTATGTGGGTGGTGGGTTGTAATGTTGGGGGGGTATTGCATGTGTTTTTTTTACAGGCAAAAGAGCTGAATTCTTTGGGGCATGCCCCGCAAGCCCCAAAGGTAAGGTAAAAGAGCAGGGCTGTTCAGGGCTGGTAAGGTAAAAGAGCTTTGAACTTTTTTAATTTAGAATAGGGTAGGGCATTTTTTTATTTTGGGGGGCTTTGTTATTTTATTAGGGGGCTTAGAGTAGGTGTAATTAGTTTAAAATTGTTGTAATATTTTTCTAATGTTTGTAAATATTTTTTTATTTTTTGTAACTTAGTTCTTTTTTATTTTTTGTACTTTAGTTAGTTTATTTCATTGTATTTATTTGTAGATATTGTATTTAATTAATTTATTGATAGTGTAGTGTTAGGTTTAATTGTAGGTATTGTATTTAATTTATTTTTTGTAACTTAGTTCTTTTTTATTTTTTGTACTTTAGTTAGTTTATTTCATTGTATTTATTTGTAGATATTGTATTTAATTAATTTATTGATAGTGTAGTGTTGGGTTTAATTGTAGGTAATTGTAGGTATTTTATTTAATTTATTTATTGATAGTGTAGTGTTAGGTTTAATTGTAACTTAGGTTAGGATTTATTTTACAGGTAATTTTGTAATTATTTTAACTATTTTAGCTATTAAATAGTTCTTAACTATTTAATAGCTATTGTACCTGGTTAAAATAAATACAAAGTTACCTGTAAAATAAATATAAATCCTAAAATAGCTATAATATAATTATAATTTATATTGTAGCTATATTAGGGTTTATTTTACAGGTAAGTATTTAGCTTTAAATAGGAATAATTTATTTAATAAGAGTTAATTTATTTCGTTAGATTTAAATTATATTTAATTTAGGGGGGTGTTAGTGTTAGGGTTAGATTTAGCTTAAGGGGTTAATCCATTTATTACAGTAGCGGCGAGATTCAGTCGGCAGATTAGGGGTTAATAATTGAAGTTAGGTGTTGGCGATGTTAGGGAGGGCAGATTATGGGTTAATACTATTTATTATAGGGTTATTGAGGCGGGAGTGAGGCGGATTAGGGGTTAATAACTTTATTATAGTAGCGGTGCGGTCCGCTCGGCAGATTAGGGGTTAATAAGTGTAGGCAGGTGGAGGCGACGTTGAGGGGGGCAGATTAGGGGTTAATAAATATAGGGGTCGGCAGTGTTAGGGGCAGCAGATTAGGGGTACATAAGGATAACGTAGGTAGCGGCGCTTTGCGGTCGGCAGATTAGGGGTTAATTATTGTAGGTAGCTGGCGGCGACGTTGTGGGGGGCAGGTTAGGGGTTAATAAATATAATATAGGGGTCGGCGGTGTTAGGGGCAGCAGATTAGGGGTACATAAGGATAACGTAGGTGGCGGTCGGCAGATTAGGGGTTAAAAAATTTTTATCGAGTGGCGGCGATGTGGGGGGGCCTCGGTTTAGGGGTACATAGGTAGTTTATGGGTGTTAGTGTACTTTAGAGCACAGTAGTTAAGAGCTTTATAAACCGGCGTTAGCCCAGAAAGCTCTTAACTACTGACTTTTTTCTGCGGCTGGAGTTTTGTCATTAGAATTCTAACGCTCACTTCCGACACGACTCTAAATACCGGCGTTAGAAAGATCCCATTGAAAAGATAGGATACGCAATTGACGTAAGGGGATCTGTGGTATGGAAAAGTCGCGGCTGCAAAGTGAGCGTTAGACCCTTTCCTGACTGACTCCAAATACCAGAGGGCGGTAAAAACCAGCGTTAGGAGCCTCTAACGCTGGTTTTGACGGCTACCGCCCAACTCTAAATCTAGGCCTTAGAGATTTAGATGAATTATGTAGGATAATGAAGTATGTATTTTATTTCTTTAAATTCTGCCTTCAATACAAAAACAACCATATCATTACTACCTGTTACCATTCATTCGGCTAAATTACTAGTTTTGCGTTATGAGTAAAAAAGCAGCGATAAGCCTCATAACGCTGCTTTTTCACTACCGCTGCTATTACGAGTCTTGTAGGTACAGCTATCCTGCACACTTTTTTGGCCTTACCGCAAATTAACTTACGCAATTTTCACAAAGTCTTTTTTTCAAAGGGAGTTCCATTGCGCTGATATTACAAACTTTTTTTTTAGGCCAAAAAGTGAGCGGTACAGCCTATCCCTCAAGATTCGTAACGCATTCTAAAGTCAGTAGTTATGAGTTTTACACTACAAAGTCGTAGCATAAAACTCATAACTAAAGTGTTAAAAAGTACACTAACACCCATAAACTACCTATTAACCCTTAAACTGAGGCCCTCCCACATCGCAAACACTAAAATAAAATTATTAACCCCTAATCTGCTGCTCCGGACATCGCCACCACTATAATAAACATATTAACCCCTAAACCGCCGCACTCTTGCATCACAAACACTTGTTAAATATTATTAACCCCTAATCTGCCGCCCCTAACATCGCCGTCACCTACCTACATTTATTAACACCTAATCTGCCGCCCCCAACGTCGCCGCCACTATATTAAATTTATTAACCCCTAAACCTAAGTCTAACCCTAACCCTAACAGCCCCTAACTTAAATATAATTTAAAAAAAATCTAAATAAAAATTCCTATCATTAACTAAATAATTCCTATTTAAAACTAAATACTTAACTGTAAAATAAACCATATGCTAGCTACAATATAACTAATAGTTACATTGTAGCTATCTTAGGGTTTATTTTTATTTTACAGGCAAGTTTGTATTTATTTTAACTAGGTAGAATAGTTACTAGATAGTTATTAACTATTTACTAACTACCTAGCTAAAATAAATACAAATTTACCTGTAAAATAAAACCTAACCTGAGTTACACTAACACCTAACCTTACACTACAATTAAATAAATTACCTAAATTAAATACAATTAACTAAATTAAATACAAATACTTAAAATACAAAAAAACAAACACTAAATTACACAAAATAAAAAAAAATTACAAGATATTTAAACTAATTACACCTAATCTAATAGCCCTATCAAAATAAAAAGCCCCCCCCCCAAATAAAAAAATCCTAGCATTAACTAAACTACCAATAGCCCTTAAAAGGGCCTTCTGCGGGGCATTGCCCCAAATAAATCAGCTCTTTTACCTGATAAAAAAAATACAAACAACCCCCCCCAACAGTAAAACCCACCACCCACACAACCAACCCCCAAAATAAAACCATAACTAAAAAAAACCTAAGCTCCCCATTGCCATGAAAAGGGAATTTGGATGGGCATTTAGCTCTATTGTGGCCAAACCCTAACCTAAAAATAAAACCCACCCAATAAACCCTTAAAGAAACCTAACACTAACCCCTGAAAATCCACTTACAGTTTTGAAGAGCCGACATCCATCCTCAGCGAAGCCGGGAGAAGTCCTCAACGAAGCGGCAAGAAGTCCTCAACGAAGCCAGGAGAAGTCTTCATCCAAGCCAGGAGAAGTGGTCCTCCAGATGGGCAGAAGTCTTCATCCAGCCAATAGAATGCAAGCTCAATCCTATTGGCTGATTGGATCAGCCAAAAGGATTTTTTCAACCTTAATTCCGATTGGCTGATAGAATTCTATTAGCCAATCGGAATCTAAGGGACAACATCTTGGATGACGTCACTTAAAGGAACCTTCATTCGTCGGGTAGTCGTCAGAAGAAGAGGATGCTCCACGCCGGATGTCTTGAAGATCCGGATGGATGAAGATAGAAGATGCCGTCTGGATGAAGACTTCTGCCCGTCTGGAGGACCACTTCTCCCGGCTTGAATAAATACTTCTCCCGGCTTCTTTGAGGGTGGATGTCGGCTCTTCAAAACTGTAAGTGGATCTTCAGGGGTTAGTGTTAGGTTTATTTAAGGGTTTATTGGGTGGGTTTTATTTTTAGGTTAGGGCTTTGGGCTGCAATAGAGCTAAATGCCCTTTTAAGGGCAATGACCATGCAAATGCCCTTTTAAGGGCAATGGGGAGCTTAGGTTTTTTTAGTTAGGATTTTATTTGGGGGGTTGGTTATGTGGGTGGTGGTTTTTACTGTTGGGGGGTTGTTTGTATTTTTTTTACAGTTAAAAGAGCTGATTTCTTTGGGACAATGCCCCGCAAAAGGCCCTTTTAAGGGCTATTGGTAGTTTAGTTTAGGCTAGGGTTTTTTTATTTTGGGGGGCTTTTTTATTTTGATAGGGCTATTAGATTGGGTGTAATTAGTTTAAATATCATGTAATTTGTTTTTTATTTTGTGTAATTTATTATTTTTTTTTTTTTTTGTAATTTAGGTAATTGTATTTAGTTTAGGTAATTGTATTTAATTTAGGTAATTTATTTAATTGTAGTGTAAGGTTAGGTGTTAGTGTAAGACAGGTTAGGTTTTATTTTACAGGTAAATTTGTATTTATTTTAGCTAGGTAGTTATTAAATAGTTTATAACTATTTAGTAACTATTCTACCTAGTTAAAATAAATACAAACTTGCCTATAAAATAAAAATAAAACCTAAGCTAGCTACAATGTAACTATTAGTTATATTGTAGCTAGCTTAGGGTTTATTTTATAGGTAAGTATTTAGTTTTAAATAGGAATTATTTAGTTATTAATAGTAGATTTTATTTAGATTTATTTTAATTATATTTAAGTTAGTGGGTGTTAGGGTTAGACTTAGGTTTAGGAGTTAATAAATATAGTATAGTGGCGGCGATGTTGGGGCGGCAGATTAGGGGTTAATAAATGTAGGTAGGTGGTGGTGATGTTAGGGGCGGGCAGATTAGGGGTTTAATAAGTGTAAGATTAGGGTTGTTTAGACTCAGGGTTCATGTTAGGGTGTTAGGTGTAAACATAAATTTTGTTTCCTCATAGGAATCAAAGGGGCTGCGTTACGGAGCTTTACGCTGCTTTAATGCAGGTGTTAGGCTTTTTTTTCATCCTGCTCTCCCCATTGATGTCTATGGGGAAATCATGCACGAGCACGTACAACCAGCTCACCGCTGACTTAAGCAGCGATGGTATTGGAGTGCGGTATGGAGCACAATTTTGCTCTACGCTCACTTCTTGTCTTTTAACGCCGGGTTTAGGAAAACCTGTAATACCAGCGCTGTAGGTAAGTGAGCGGTTACAATAACGTGCAAGTTAGCACCGCACCCCTCATAATGCAAAACTCGTAATCTGTCTGATAGAAAATTGTATTACAATCACTAAAGTCAATGATTACACCCAGATTAGTCTTTTTTTTTTTTTTTTTTTTTTAAATCAAATCAATTAACTAAAAAAAAGGGGGGGTAGGTCTCTTTTTTTATTAAAACAAAAAAATGAGAATCAATAATTAGTGATGGGAAGGTTTGCTTTATTATAGAGAAGGTGTTTGTTTTAGACAAACATGTTAGGGATTTTTTAAAGAAGTAACATTCTAATGAATCTATAACAAACACTATTAAAAGACCTCATGATTTAGAAAGGAGAACCCACAAAAGCTTGTTTGTTTGAACTCTCTTTTTTCATGTTTTAATGTTATGTTAAAAACAGCACATTGTCATTATTGGACAACACATATGAACAACAGACTTATGCATTTGACTCCTTCATTAGGAATGAATGCAAAAGTGAGTGCCGAGCTGGATTAATTCTGGCGCAAGATCACTATGTTGAGATCTGTACAAATCCAGATCTTAACGTGGTGATCTTGAACAACTACTAGGTGCACAAAAAGCTGCATGTCATGGGCAAAGTTTGTAGTATCTGTATCAAAAGGCATTGACTGTCTCAGATAGTAGTGTTAGTGTCAATAAACCAGATGGTCAGGAGAGCAAGGCAAACAAATAAGTAAAAATACAGGTATCAACAATTTCAAGATTTTTTATTTTCTTATTGGTAATTATTGATATATTGAGTATATGTTTGCATAAGTGGTCAGATATATATTTTGGCTTTATAAGGGGCTATTATATTGGCACAACATACAAACTGAGATGTACTAAATGTAAATTATTGTTAAAATAAATTTGCACCCATGTCTCTCCTGAAGGCAATGTAACAAAACCCACAATACCCCCCCCCCCAACAATACAGGTCTAAACATGAAAATACATAATCTGCTACATTACCTGACCTTGTTGCTTTCTCCAAAATGTCTTATATTCCGGCTATGGATTCTGCCATTTGCTGTAATCAATAATGAATAATGAGACATGCTAGGGTCAAAAGGAGTGAATAGAACATGAAAAGTGCCACATAGTAGTTCCTCATAGGAGAATAGTGTTCTTGTCAATATGTGAAGGGACATTTGGAAAGATACAAGGTTTATGGTATGACCCAAACCAAGAGTGAGACCATTAGGTCCACATCACACTTGCTTTGTATCCATGAAGAAATCAACTATGTAATTCAAATTATGACATTAATAGAAGTTATGAAAATAACCAGACTTGTGAGCTTGGTAGCTGAAAGCATTATATTAATATAGAGAGGCCTAGCTCAGGAAAGAATCTTATAATGTGATTTTTATAGACATTGTAGACTTTAAATCATTATCACTTATAAAGGACAGGTGCTATTATTGTTATTAAAATGATTATTATCAGTTATTTTTAAACCACCAAAGGATTCTGCAGTTCTGTAAACATATATAATATACAAAAGTATAATTTAAGAGGCAAATAATACACCTAATGAGTGGGTAGAGGGACCTGCCAAGATTTGCCAATTGTTGTAGATTACCTTTCAAGGAGAAGTAGGGAAGTAGAGCAGCAGTCAGAGGGGAGGATCTATCGAGAGAAGGTTTTAGGCATGAGGGAAATTTACCAGTGCTGAGGGAGAGACTGAAAATATGTGCAAGGATAGGAGAAAGAGTAGGTGAGAGGGAGATCAGTTATGAGGGGATGGAATCAAGAGGATAGGAGTGTTAGATGTTTGTGAGGGCTTGAGTGATGTTGAGATTGCTAATGTGGTTAGAGATTCTTTTATTTCTGATGGAGCTTTTTTTAGGTTAAGCTCATAGACAAGTGGTAATAGGAGGTAGGGGTGGGCAGAAAAGGGAATTGAAAATGAAGGATAGATGCTTTGAGTTTGAAGAAAGAATAGAGATAAATGTACAAAAGTAATCCAACTTAGGGTGGTTAAGGAAGAAGTATTAAGAGTGCAATATGAAGGTGTAGAGAAGAAAGTCATACGAACAGCAAGACTTTCTCTAGTGTTGCTCAGCAGGGCGGAACATTTGGGAAGCTAAGAAAAGCATACCAAGGGGCTGATTTATCATTTGTTGGACAGATATGATCTGCTGTAGCGGATCATGTTCGACTGACATCAATAAATGCTGACAGCATACACTGTCGGCATTTATCATTGCACAAGCAATACCACCCCTGCAGATTCACGACCAATCGGCCGCTAGCTGGGGGTGTCAATCAATAAATCTTATGACCGCTGCTTCTTAACTTATATTTCCAGCGATCTGGAAAGTACGGGGGGTAGGTAGCAGCATCCGCTGTTTGGTAAATCTACCCCCAAGGCTGAGGTTGAGTGCCTAAATTTCAAGTTATAGTAGAAAGGGTGAAAATGTCAAGATCCGATGTGAGAGTGGAGTTGTAGTGAAAGATTAATTAGTCAGGACAGGAAAAGGAGGAGACAGAAGAGAGAAGAGGTTTGAGAGAGTCTGAGAGATGCTGTGGATCTAATGACTTTATGTTTCTGTGGAACTTGGTTAGGTGTTATTTATAGAATCAGGCAGTTAGCTTATTGTGGCTGGATACAGGCAAATGACCAAAACTTTATTGGGCTCTCCCTGACTTTCACAGGGGCTGCCCGCAGGAAATTATCTATAAAAATGGAGCTGTCCTTACAAGTTGCAAGATGTCTCCCAAATAAAGTATTGAAGCTCACTAGAAAGGGAGAATGAAGTAGGGAACAGGAGGCTCACTTTAAAAAATGAAATAATGTAGCCAACACAAAGAGAGCATTTGATAAATGGGGTCTGTGTGTCCTTTATTTGTCCCAGCATTTACTAGCAAAACTAAAGACTAAGGGCTAGATTACTAGTGACGCCCCAACTAAATGTGTGCTTGAGGATTAGCACAACTAAAGTCTTTGCGTAAAGGGTTAGGGATAAATTAAAAGTTGCACCAAACACAACATAAATACATTAAATAAAAAAGTGTGACATATACACTATC
Organism: Bombina bombina; assembly: GCF_027579735.1. NCBI lineage: Eukaryota > Metazoa > Chordata > Amphibia > Anura > Bombinatoridae > Bombina > Bombina bombina. The sequence continues at coordinate 176,497,602 of NC_069502.1, read as the reverse complement.
TAATAAAAATTATTCAGAAAAATATTTTAAAAAATGTTATAATGGTCCAAATGTTTATCCAACAGTACACACAATAGTTAGTACAGCAACTCAGGAGTGCAGTGCACGTGAAGACAGGGTCCTGCCAAGTCCCCCCAATTCCAATGATTACAGAAATGTGAGTGGTGTACTCACTTTTGTGGTATACTGTATATCTGTATATATGTGTATACATGTGTACTTATGTTTATACACACAAGCAATGTCTGTTGCGTATGTGTTCAATCTATAATTACACAGTAGCAGATAGTTCTATCTAGGTCTTATCTCAGGCAGTTCCCTGTCATGCATCGGTACTTTGTGATACAAGATACATATACTGTGTTTTTTCGAGATGCAGGCGTGGGATAGGCTGAGTGTGATTGGACCGTGGGTGTGCACTACCTACCTTAGAGAGATTCAACAGGTGTGCTGTGTCATAGGTACACATGCGTAACAGGAAGTACTATATGTTTAAAAGAACCTATTGTTTTACCTTGCTTAGTCCCTGACGATGTGCCTACGGGCAGGAAACGCGTCGGACGTTCCCATACTTTCTGCTCTCTCCCGAGCTTACATGTACCCAGTTTCTACCTAGACTTTCAATAAAGTCGGCTTTTACTTGCAATATTTGTGGCGGATTTTGTTTTCCTTACAGCAGACTACTTTGATTGTTACTTATGTTTATATGCTTATGTATATATGTATGAAAATTGTGAGCTATCCAACCCTTCTAAATTCATGTCCCTAATTGGCTTCAGCAGAAATTATGCAATAAGAAACTGCAAAACAATGCATATGTTCCTAATAAAATGGCAGTGGCAAGTCTTTTCTACTTAAGTAACAAGCTTGAACTGGCTCCTCCAAATAAGGCAAGTGGTGGTTGATGTTTGGCTATTTAAAAACAATTGCTTCAAACAACCTGTTATTGCATTTGAAAAATGTTTACACCTACAACTACAAAAAAATCTTCTAATTATTCCTACTCCTGTTTTTTTTTTTTTTTACTGACACAGTTTAGCACTAACAGCACTATTTCTATTGTTCTACAGGGAGTGCAGAATTATTAGGCAAATGAGTATTTTAACCACATCATCCTCTTTATGCATGTTGTCTTACTCCAAGCTGTATAGGCTCGGAAGCCTACTACCAATTAAGCATATTAGGTGATGTGCATCTCTGTAATGAGAAGGGGTGTGGTCTAATGACATCAACACCCTATATCAGATGTGCATAATTATTAGGCAACTTCCTTTCCTTTGGCAAAATGGGTCAAAAGAAGGACTTGACAGGCTCAGAAAAGTCAAAAATAGTGAGATATCTTGCAGAGGGATGCAGCACTCTTAAAATTGCAAAGCTTCTGAAGCGTGATCATCGAACAATCAAGCGTTTCATTCAAAATAGTCAACATGGTCGCAAGAAGCGTGTGGAAAAACCAAGGCGCAAAATAACTGCCCATGAACTGAGAAAAGTCAAGCGTGCAGCTGCCAAGATGCCACTTGCCACCAGTTTGGCCATATTTCAGAGCTGCAACATCACTGGAGTGCCCAAAAGCACAAGGTGTGCAATACTCAGAGACATGGCCAAGGTAAGAAAAGCTGAAAGACGACCACCACTGAACAAGACACACAAGCTGAAACGTCAAGACTGGGCCAAGAAATATCTCAAGACTGATTTTTCTAAGGTTTTATGGACTGATGAAATGAGAGTGAGTCTTGATGGGCCAGATGGATGGGCCCATGGCTGGATTGGTAAAGGGCAGAGATCTCCAGTCCGACTCAGACGCCAGCAAGGTGGAGGTGGAGTACTGGTTTGGGCTGGTATCATCAAAGATGAGCTTGTGGGGCCTTTTCGGGTTGAGGATGGAGTCAAGCTCAACTCCCAGTCCTACTGCCAGTTTCTGGAAGACACCTTCTTCAAGCAGTGGTACAGGAAGAAGTCTGCATCCTTCAAGAAAAACATGATTTTCATGCAGGACAATGCTCCATCACACGCGTCCAAGTACTCCACAGCGTGGCTGGCAAGAAAGGGTATAAAAGAAGAAAATCTAATGACATGGCCTCCTTGTTCACCTGATCTGAACCCCATTGAGAACCTGTGGTCCATCATCAAATGTGAGATTTACAAGGAGGGAAAACAGTACACCTCTCTGAACAGTGTCTGGGAGGCTGTAGTTGCTGCTGCATGCAATGTTGATGGTGAACAGATCAAAACACTGACAGAATCCATGGATGGCAAGCTTTTGAGTGTCCTTGCAAAGAAAGGTGGCTATATTGGTCACTGATTTGTTTTTGTTTTGTTTTGTTTTTGAATGTCAGAAATGTATATTTGTGAATGTTGAGATGTTATATTGGTTTCACTGGTAAAAATAAATAATTGAAATGGGTATATATTTGTTTTTTGTTAAGTTGCCTAATAATTATGCACAGTAATAGTCACCTGCACACACAGATATCCCCCTAAAATAGCTAAAACTAAAAACAAACTAAAAACTACTTCCAAAAATATTCAGCTTTGATATTAATGAGTTTTTTGGGTTCATTGCGAACATGGTGGTTGTTCAATAATAAAATTAATCCTCAAAAATACAACTTGCCTAATAATTCTGCACTCCCTGTAGTCTGGTTTGCACCATATTGGTGCCAACATTTGAACAACATTCCCATAATTACTGGTCACACTTTTGTTAAATGTGTACTGTTACATACTCAATGAGTAGACTGTTTTACTTGTTTTGTGCCAGATTAAGAGTGGCGCGCTGACAGTTATATGCAAGCAATATCAACTGTATTGCGGCTTTTAGTGCGCATCGGATGTAGAGCTTGTATTACAAGTTTTAAGTAAATGTGATCGCTTGAGCGCAATTGAATTTAATGAGCGTCTGTATACCTTAGAGCTCTGGTTAACTGTTTTGCGAAAACAAAAATATGTAAAAAAACACATCAAAAATACATTGAAAGTACACTTACGCTCATAACAACACTATAAAAATAAAAGATAAAAAATAAAAATTGCACACAAAAGTTATAAGGGCTCAAAGATATGAGGTTTCAGGTGTTAGAAAAAAAAAAAGCAGGCAAAGGGCTTTAACATTGAGATACATACATATACGTCTAAATATATATATACATGTTTATATGTGTGTGCATACATATTTATGTATTTTTATGTGTATATATGTATTTTTTTCCCACTTTTTTTGCTCCTTGACTTTTATGGGGAATACGTTAACATGGTCACGATATCTTATCTTCAGCTTTTTGCACGCATCGGGTAAGCGCGTGAGAGAAAACTTTTTACTTTTAACTTGTAATACAAGTGCTACCAGACACAAAACAAAAAGTTACTTCTGGCGGAGTTAGCGCACAAGTAGGGGCGATAAATACTGCTCCAATGGTAATCTGGCCCTTTATTTGTTAGCGAGGTTGCAAAGCAAAAAAATAAGTGCTGTTCGGAAGGCATTATGCTTAGCAACAGTTTCCGATGGCGCGATTTCCCCTATTACTAGCAGCTGAATAAAATTATGCATCCCATAGAAAATTATAGAAGCCGACAAGTGCAAATTTACAACTGGTTTCCATTGAACACGCAAACAGTTTAAACCCTGACGGAAGTGGTCGATAAGGTCTCAGACATTACAGCATACTGAACTAGATGTAAAAGAAAAAATAAATATGATTTGTAAGGCTTCTTTTCAATTGAGATCTTAAAGGGACATAAAACCCAATATGTTTCTTTCCTGATTCAGAAAATACAATTTTAAACAACTTTCCAATGTACAGCTATTATCAAATTTTATTTGTTTTCTCGAAATCCTTTGTTGAAAAGCAGGGATGTAAGCTCAGGAGTGTGCATGTGTCTGCAGCACTATGTGATACATTAGCAAGAGCACTAGATGGCGCCGCTATTTCCTGTTATGTGCACGTTACATATTTATATATCTCTTCAACAAAGAATAACATGAGAATAAAGCAAATTTGATCATAGAAAATGTTTTATTAATTGTATTCTCTATCTGAATCATGGAAGAAAAATTTTGTGTTTCCTCTCCCTTTAAAGTTTGCAAACAATTCAAGCTATTCTCTTTTTAAATGCATTTTTACTTCTGTCATTACCTTGTGCAGAACCAACACAGTAATAATAATACACTTTTTTTTTTTTTTTTTTTCAAATGCTTTATTGAAAGTTGTCAAAGAAATATAAAGAAAATTTAATACACTTTTTTATATGTAATATTTAAGGCTGCCCCACTTTGGAGCTATGTTCCTAATTATATTTCAAAGTTTACATCATATAAGAATATAATCAACCTCCAAACTCCAACTAGACCTATGCCTGGGGCAGCACAAAATATTACATATAAAAATAAATGTAACAATAAATAAAAAATAAATTAAAAAAAGTCGGATCTTAATTTAAAATAAATCCTTTAAATTCTTTGATTATTTATTAGGTGACCGAATCCCTTTACGTTGCTCAAAAAACAACAAACTCCTAACACTGCATCTAACTATCATGTCTTTTCCTCTTTAAAATATCACAGGTAAGGAGCGCAGGCGCTAAACGGAACTTTTATAATCTAAGGTCAGGTTACCATAGCAACAAACTTGTTATGGTGCAATCTTCAAGAAATCTGATGTCAGAAGGAAGCATTAACACAACGTTATCTTACACATACATGAAAAGCCTGACTGTCTGCACTGTGCAAACTATTTCAATATTAACCTGGTACTAAAATGGAGCCATAAACTACTTTTTGCTGTTAGCAACTTCTGTAGTTCACGTCTCCATTTTTAACTATTCAATCAAAATTAGCCCTAAGTCAGATTAATCTATTTCACTTTAGTTGACAGAAATTACCTGCACATTTTATATATATATATATATATATATATATATATATATATATATATAAATCAATGTAAATATTTTCATAGGAAATTAGCACATCTAGGCAAGAATCCCTGCTTGCTTTTTCCCGGAAATACCTCATATACAATGTTACCAATGCACAAGAGAATTCTGGGTAAGATATGCAAATTCGATATGCAAATTCTCAATATTTTTAACACAGCTATCCTTTTAACAGGATTATTGCAGCAAACCAGAAATCACTCACTAGACAGCCTGTTTCGTTCTTTTTGGAACCAAATTTTTTTTAATTTTGAGACATGGAGGATTTTAATTTCAGTTTTTTATCTCCCCCCATAATTTTAATGAATTTTGGTTTAACCATGAAAATAGCTTTACCAATGCAGCAACCAGAAATCTATCTCCTACTGATAAGTTCCAAAAAGAACGAAACAGTCTAGTGAGTGATTTCTGGTTTGCTGTAATAATCCTGTTAAAAGGATCGCTGTGTCAAAACAGTATTTTGAAGCAAAAAAACTGAGAATTTGCATTTCTAATTTGCATATCTTACCCACAATTCTCTTGTGCATTGGTAACATTGTATATTAAGAATTTCTGGGGAAAAGCAAGCGGGGATACTTGCCTAGATGTGCTAAATTCCTATGCAAATATTTACATTGATTTAATTTTGACACATGGAGGATTTTAATTTCAGTTTTTTATCTCCCCCCATAATTTTAATGAATTTTGGTTTAACCATGAAAATAGCTTTACCAATGCAGCAACCAGAAATCTATCTCCTACTGATGAGTTCCAAAAAGAATGAAACAGTCTAGTGAGTGATTTCTGGTTTGCTGTAATAATCCTGTTAAAAGGATCGCTGTGTCAAAACAGTATTTTGAAGCAAAAAAATGGAGAATTTGCATATCTAATTTGCATATCTTACCCACAATTCTCTTGTGCATTGGTAACACTGTATATTAAGAATTTCTTGGGAAAAGCAAGCAGGGATACTTGCCTAGATGTGCTAATTCCCTATGCAAATATTTACATTGATTTATTTATATACAGTATGTATATATATATTTGTGAACACAAAAAGATCATTGGCCACATAGTAGCCATTCCAATATTGAAAGTGCATTATGGGAACATTAAAGGGATAGCCTAGTCAAAAATTAACTTTTATGATTCATATAGGGCATGTCATTTTAAACAACTTACTAAATTTACTTTTATCGTCAATTTTGTTTTGTTCTCTTGGTATTCTTAGTTGAAAGCTAAACCTAGGTAGGCTCATATGCTAATTTCTTAGCCATTGAAGGCTGCCTCTTGTCTAAATGAATTTTGACATTTTTTTCACAACTAGAGGGTGTTAGTTCATGTGTGCAATAAAGATAACATTGTACTCACGACTGTGGAATTGCCTAGGAGTCAGCACTGAATGGCTAAAATGCTGTCTGTCAAAATAACTGAGATAAGGAGGCAGTCTACAGAGGCTTAGATACAAGGTAATCACAGAGGTAGAAAGTGTATTAATATAACTATGTTAGTTATGCAAAACTGGGGAATGGGTAATAAAGGGATTATCTTTATTTTTAAACAATAACAATTCTGGTTTAGACTGTCCCTTTAATATTATGCAGCTATATAGGAAATTGCAGGGGGGGCACAAAACAAATAAGATCATGTACATTGTACAGTAACAGTATAGCGATACATTTTTTCAGATTTATTAAAATGAAAGACTTTCTAAAGAAGATGTTAGACAAGTGCAGATATTGAAGGTTTGAGAAAAAAAAACCCTCTTGTAATTAGATGCTGTAGGTAAATTAGACACATAAATTGGCAAGCAGACTTATAGAAAAACATTTGTAGTGAAATACAAATGTGTTTGTTGCTCATAACATTAATGTTGATGTAGTGTAAGTAATGAGACAGCATTTAACGTATGCTAATCATTAAATAGTAACTATACAGTTTATTGTGCAAATGTGCTGTTGCACATCCTCTATCCATGAGAGTCATGTGTTCATGCACAGATGGGAAAAGGTATTAAGTCATGTAGCTATGACAGTTAATGATGCCACAAAAGCTTACAAATGTGGAAGTGCACATTGTGACAAGTGTTTGGTTTTGTCTTTTACACATAACTGACATTGGAAGCATTATGACATTTTTTATACTTACAATATTACTAGCAATATTTTGGGTAGTTCCTCTGTAACTTTAAAATCTTCCAGGAAGTAGAGAGAGTTCAGAAAACAGAAATCTATGAAAAGATAACAAATAAAAATCACCAATGTTTAATGCTTTCCTATGCTTTAGAGTACGTACATGCACAAACATGTCTGCCAAAAGGGTGTGCAGTGTGCATGCGCCAATTAGCAGCTGTGTATTATCTGTGATGAGAATGGGTATTTAAAAATGGGTTTAAAAAAAGTAAATATGTTTGAAAATGTTATGCTGTGGCTATATAGCTTTAACATACTTATTATATATTATAAGGACCACTTTTTTCACAGTAGCCTGTAGGTCAGCATTCAACAAGTAAACATCTGACTTTCTGAGCTATATTTAATAACATCGGACCACAATAATGTCAGATAATTAATAACGGGCTGCAGTAAAACACCTATTGTAATCAAAATATACATGTAGTGTTTTATTTACCAAGTGTAGAGCGGACATAATTTGCTATAGGGAATCATGTCCGCTCGACATCGCTAAATGCAGGCAGCATATGTTGTCCGCATTTATCATTGCACAAGCATTTGATCAGATCTGGATGATTTCAATCCGCAACCTTTTAGGTGGTAGAGAGGTTAAGGAGCAGCAATCTTATGACCTCTTCTTCTTAACTTTAGTTTAAGGTGAGTCTGAAACTATGGGCCTCTGAAGTAGCATCAGCTGCTTTGTAAAAAGAGCACGTAGTGTTTTTTTCTGTCCTGTAAATACTCATTTTAATTAAGGCATTGGACTCCATTTATGAAGCAAACATATAAGGCTAGTTAAAGGGATGTTAAAGAGTCTGTTTCACTGCTGTAATAAAAAAAGCACTAAGCAGCGGGTTATACTTAACAGTTCTCATGCTCAGAAGAGGCAGAATGCAACTTAAATTGCAAACGAGTCAGCTGTCTTATTTGCCTGAGGGCAGTGGCTACACTGATAATTTAAGTGCTCATTTTGCAAGAAATGATGTTTAATTGCACAAAATGGGGGTGATTTATTAAGGCCCGAATGCACCTGTTTCCGCGTGAGCCTTCGGGCTCGCCAGAAACAGGAGTTAAGAAGCAGCGGTCTTAAGACCGCTGCTCCTTAACTCGTCCGCCACCACTGAGGCGGTAAACAGAAATCCGCCCGATCGGGTACGATTGGGTTGATTGATACCCCCTGCTAGCGGCCGATTGTCCGCAAATGTGCAGGGGGCAACATTGCACAAGCATTTCACTAGAAATGCTTGTGCAATGATGAATGCAGACAACGTATGCTGTCGGAGTTTATCAATGTGCCCGCACAGTGTTAAATCGGCCCCCATGTTTTTTTTTATATTTACTTTGATTTAAAGGGATAGTAAAGTCCAAATTATACTTTCATGATTTGGATAGGGCGTGTAATTTTAAACAACTTTCTAATTTACTTTTATCATCAAATTTTCTTTGTTCTCTTGTTATTCTTAGTTGAAGGCTAATACTAGGTAGGCTCATATGCTAATTTCTAAGACCTTGAAGGCTGCCTCTAATTTGGTTGCATTTGACAGGTTTTCACAGCTAGAGGGCGTTAGTTCATGTTTTTCATATAGATTACATTGTGCTCATGCACGTGAAGTTATTTAAGAGTCAGCACTAATTGCCTGAAATACAAGTCTGTCAAAAGATCTGAGATAAGGAGGCAGTCTGCAGAGGCTTACATACAATGTAATTACAGAGGTAAATAGTATATTTCTATAACAGTGTTGGTTATGCAAAACTGGGGAATAGCAAATAAAGTTATTATCTATATTTTTAAACAATAAAATTTTTGGTGTTTACTATCCCTTTAACATATTTTTAGTTTTTGTTTTTTTACTAAAGGAGCACTTTTTAATATCCCTTAAAGCAATCCTCAACTGATTTTTTCCCCCATAATCTTCCCACTGCAGATTACGTGTTTGTCACACATAGCCAAACCATAACATTTGTGTGATCATTTTAGACTTGAGCCACCAATTTCACTTCATTAAAGTGCATTAAAGTGACGGTAAACTATCCCCTTTATAACAACAGATCCGGAATGTTAATAATATTTTAGATGCAGTTTAACTCATCAGTTGTAATGAAGATGCGCTATAACTTACTTTTTAATAAATATATGAAATTGAAATACCCTACTAAGTAATACCCTAAATTTAAATACTCTAGATACAACAAACGTGCCTAGGACAATGGGTGGATGCTCAGTTACAACCCATAGTACAATCTTTACCTGTTTTTTAAAAGATACTAAACATTTATTAAGGTTATTGCAAAATACAAGTTGGAACGAATGTTTAATTTTTGTTACTATAGATGTGGTCTCACTTTATTCGTGCATACCGCACACAAATTAGGATTGATTGCTGTTAAAAATATGTTGACAAGATTTTCTGATTATGGTCCAGAACTCATAGAGTATACCCTAGAGGTGATCTCTTTTTTACTGGAGCATAATTATTTTATCTTTAATGGCGATTTTTTTTTATGCAATTAAGAGGTACTGCGATGGAGGCTAAATTTGCCCCCTCGTATGCCAATTTCTATCTGGCAGACTTTGAAAGATTAATCATCTTTAGTGAGAATAACATTTATAAGAATAATATCAAATTCTACACTAGATTTATAGATGATATTCTACTTATTTGGGAGGGACCTATAGCCAGCTTGAATGAATTCATAGAACATCTGAATGATAATGCTGGTAATTTGCATTTTACCTATAATACTTCAGAAACCAGTATGCCATATCTAAATGTATTATTGACCCATGATCAGGGGAATATAGTCACAGAGGTATACAGAAAGGAAATCAGTGGTAATACTATCTTGAGGGCTGATTCTTTACATCCACAACATCTGAAAAAAAGGCATACCTAAAGGCCAATATATTTGATTGAGACGTAACTGTACCAATTTAGAATCTTATTGGCAACATTCTAAAGAATTAACAGTGCACCCTATGACCCTAAGCTACTGAATGATGTTTCTGAAAAAGTAGCCAAATTCAATAGAAATAATATTTTAAAGGATAAAAGGAAGAAAAATTCAAGCTATGGTAAAATCAATTTTATAACAACATATAGCAGACAATTTAGTAAGATCTGGGAAATAGTCAAGAGGTGACTGCCAATACTAGAAAAGGATTTTGATCTCCAAACAGTCTCCATGAATTGTAAGATTGTTTCTAATAGAGCAGAAACTATTGGAGACAGAATAGCTAGAAATTTTGCAATTAATACAAATAATAAAAAAGATACTAGCAGCAGCAACTGGTTATCAAAAAAAGCTGGATTTTACAAATGTGGATGTAAACCGTGTAAAAGCTCTGGCTATGCCACATTTGGAGACATATGTACATCCACTAATACAGGTAAAACATTCAAGATTAGAAATAGAATTAATTGTAATTCAACATATGTCATATACCTGATAACTTGCGGATGTTGCAATTTTCAATATGTTGGATTTACTTCAAAGTTTGAAGGATCGGATTAGGGAACACTTGCTTTCATTAGAAGCTGATGTTCCTAAGACTCCAGTGGCAATACATTTTGCCAAACATGTTGGGGGTGCAGCTTATTTCAAGTTTCAAGGTATTGATCAAGTAATGCCTAATGTGAGAGGTGGAGATAGATATATGGCTTTAACCCCTTAATGACCACAGCACTTTTCCATTTTTTGTCCGTTTGGGACCAAGGCTATTTTTACATTTCTGCGGTGTTTGTGTTTAGCTGTAATTTCCCACTTACTCATTTACTGTACCCACACATATTATATACTGTTTTTCTCGCCATTAAATGGACTTTCTAAAAATACCACTGTTTTCATCATATCTTATAATTTACTATAAAAAAAATTATAAAATATGAGGAAAAAATGGAAAAAAACACACTTTTTCTAACTTTGACCCCCCCAAATCTGTTACACATCTACAACCACCAAAAAACACCCATGCTAAATAGTTTCTAAATTTTGTCCTGAGTTTAGACATACCCAATGTTTACATCTTCTTTGCTTTTTTTGTAAGTTATAGGGCCATAAATACAAGTAGCACTTTGCTATTTCCAAACCATTATTTTTCAAAATTAGCGCTAGTTACATTAGAACACTAATATCTTTCAGGAATCTCTGAATATCCATTGACATGTATATATTTTTTTTTAGTAGACATCCCAAAGTATTGATCTAGGCCCATTTTGGTATATTTCATGCCACCATTTCACCGCCAAATGCGATTAAATACAAAAAATTGTTCACTTTTTCACAACTTTTTTCACAAACTTTTGGTTTCTCACTGAAATTATTTACAAACAGCTTGTGCAATTATGGCTTAAATTATTGTAAATTCTTCTCTGGGATCCCCTTTCTTCAGAAATAGCAGACATATATGGCTTTGGCGTTGCTTTTTGGCAATTAGAAGGCTGCTAAATGCCACTGCGCACTACACGTGTATTATGCCCAGCAGTGAAGGGGTTAATTAGGGAGCATGTAGGGAGCTTTTAGGGGTAATTTTAGCTTTAGTGTAGTGTAGTAGACAACCCCAAGTATTGATCTAGGCCAATTTTGGTATATTTCATGCCACCATTTCACCGCCAAATGCGATCAAATTAAAAAAAACGTTACATTTTTCATAATTTTAGGTTTCTCACTGAAATCATTTACAAACAGCTTGTGCAATTATGGCACAAATGGTTGTAAATGCTTCTCTGGGATCCCCTTTGTTCAGAAATAGCAGACATATATGGCTTTGGCGTTGCTTTGTGGTAATTAGAAGGCCGCCAAATGCCGCTGCGCATCACACGTGTATTATGGCTAGCAGTGATGGGGTTAATTATGTAGCTTGTAGGGAGCTTGCAGGGTTAATTTTAGCTTTAGTGTAGAGCTCAGCCTCCCACCTAAAACATCAGACCCCCTGATCCCTCCCAAACAGCTCTCTTCCCTCCCCCACCCCACAATTGTCCCCGCCATCTTAAGTACTTGCAATGGTAGATGAATACAGCACTTTACTACGAGTGCATAGCCATCTTAAGTACTGGCAGAAATTCTGCCAGTACTAAAATAAAAGCTATATTTGGGCTTTTATTTTTATTTTTTTACAGGCAAAAGAGCTGAACTTCTTGGGGCATGCCCCGCAAAGGGCCCTGTTCAGGGCTGGTAAGGTAAAAGAGCTTTGAACTTTAGTAATTTAGAATAGGGTAGGGCATTTTTTTATTTTGGGGGGCTTTGTTATTTTATTAGGGGGCTTAGAGTAGGTGTAATTAGTTTAAAATTGTTGTAATATTTTTCTTATGTTTGTAAATATTTTTTTATTTTTTGTAACTTAGTTCATTTTTATTTTTTGTACTTTAGTTAGTTTATTTCATTGTAGCTATTTGTAGGTATTGTATTTAATTTATTTATTGATAGTGTAGTGTTAGGTTTAATTGTAGGTAATTATAGGTATTTTATTTAATTTATTTATTGATAGTGTAGTGTTAGGTTTAATTGTAACTTAGGTTAGGATTTATTTTACAGGTAAATTTGTAATTATTTTAACTATTTTAGCTATTAAATAGTTCTTAACTATTTAATAGCTATTGTACCTGGTTAAAATAAATACAAAGTTACCTGTAAAATAAATATTAATCCTAAAATAGCTATAATATAATTATAATTTATGTTGTAGCTATATTAGGATTCATTTTACAGGTAAGTATTTAGCTTTAAATAGGAATAATTTATTTAATAAGAGTTAATTAATTTCGTTAGATTAAAATTATATTTAATTTAGGGGGGTGTTAGTGTTAGGGTTAGACTTAGCTTTAGGGGTTAATATATTTATTAGAATAGCAGCAAGATTCGGTCGGCAGATTAGGGGTTAATAATTGAAGTTAGGTGTCGGCGATGTTAGGGAGGGCAGGTTAGGGGTTAATAAATATAATATAGGGGTCGGCGGTGTTAGGGGCAGCAGATTAGGGGTACATAGCTATAATGTAGCTGGCGGCTCTTTGCGGTCGGCAGATTAGGGGTTAATTATTGTAGGTAGGTGGCGGCGACATTGTGGGGGGCAGGTTAGGGGTTAATAAATATAATATAGGTGTCGGCGATGTTAGGGCAGCAGATTAGGGGTACATAGCTATAATGTAGCTGGCGGCGGCGTGCGGACGGCAGATTAGGGGTTAATAAGTGTAGGTAGCTGGCGGCGACGTTGTGGGGGGCAGATTAGGGGTTAATAAATATAATATAGGGGTCGGCGGTGTTAGGGGTAGCAGATTAGGGGTACATAAGGATAACTAGGTGGCGGTCGGCAGATTAGGGGTTAAAAAAATTAAATCGAGCGGCGGCGATGTGGGGGGACCTCAGTTTAGGGGTACATAGGTAGTTTATGGGTGTTAGTGTACTTTAGAGTACAGTAGTTAAGAGCTTTATGAACCGGTGTTAGCCCAGAAAGCTCTTAACTACTGACTTTTTTCTGCGGCTGGAGTTTTGTCGTTAGAATTCTAACGCTCACTTCAGACACGACTCTAAATACCGGAGTTAGAAAAATCCCATTGAAAAGATAGGATACGCAATTGACGTAAGGGGATCTGCGGTATGGAAAAGTGAAAAGTGAGCGTTAGACCCTTTTTTGAGTGACTCCAAATACCGGAAGTAGCCTAAAACCAGCGTTAGGAGCCTCTAACGCTGGTTTTCACGGCTACCGCCAAACTCTAGGCCATAAATTTTATTTCCCCATAGGAATCAATGGGGCTGCGTTAAGGAGTTTTACGCTGCTTTTTGGCAGGTGATAGACTTTTTTTCAGCCGGCTCTCCCCATTGATTTCTATGGGGAAATAGTGCACGAGCACGTTACACCAGCTCACCGCTGACGTAAGCTTAACTTAATGGTATTGTAGTGCGGTAATGAGCAAAATTTTGCTCAACGCTCACTTCTAGTCTTTTAACGATGGATTTCTGAAAACTCGTAATACCAGCGCTGTAGGTAAGTGAGCGGTGAGTGAAAACTGCTCGTTAGCACCACACAGCTTCTAACGCAAAACTCATAATCTGGGCGATTATGTTTTACAAACAACACCATAAAACAGGGATAATAAATTATCAATGTATAAAAAATAAATGTAAATATTATCAATCACCCTCAAATAGTATGCTTGTCTCACTCTAATAGAGCCTTTATATATGATATCCCATTAAAACAAGAAATTGTCTACCCAAATGAACAGAATAATTTAACCATTTAACTCCGATCTATGAATAACCTGACATCACTCATTTTATTAATACCTTTAGGATGTCCAGAATCAAGATCAATCCGATTGGCTGATCCAATCAGCCAATCAGATTGAGCTCGCATTCTATTGGCTGATCGGAACAGCCAATAGAATGCGAGCTCAATCTGATTGGCTGATTGGATCAGCCAATCGGATTGAACTTGATTCTGATTGGCTGATTCCATCAGCCAATCAGAATATTCCTACCTTAATTCCGATTGGCTGATAGAATCCTATCAGCCAATCGGAATTCGAGGGACGCCATCTTGGATGACGTCCCTTAAAGGAACCGTCATTCTTCAGTTGGACGTCGCCGGATGAAGATGGGTCCACAGTGGAGGTCTTCAGGATGGAGCCGGTCCTCATCGGATGAAGATAGAAGATGCCGCTTGGAAGATGATGGTTGCCGGTCCGGATCTACTCTTCTTCCCGGATAGGATGAAGACTTTGGAGCCTCTTCTGGACCTCTTCAGCCGCCGGATGATGGATCGCCAGCCCCCGCTTGGGTTGGATGAAGATTTTGGAGCCAGGACTGATCGGTGAACCGGGTATGGTGAAGACAAGGTAGGATGATCTTCAGGGGCTTAGTGTTAGGTTTATTTAAGGGGGGTTTGGGTTAGATTAGGGGTATGTGGATGGTGGGTTGTAATGTTGGGGGGGGGGTATTGTATGTTTTTTTTTACAGGCAAAAGAGCTGAACTTCTTGGGGCATGCCCCGCAAAGGGCCCTGTTCAGGGCTGGTAAGGTAAAAGAGCTTTGAACTTTAGTAATTTAGAATAGGGTAGGGCATTTATTTATTTTGGGGGGCTTTGTTATTTTATTAGGGGGCTTAGAGTAGGTGTAATTAGTTTAAAATTGTTGTAAGATTTTCCTTATGTTTGTAAATATTTTTTTATTTTTTGTAACTTAGTTCTTTTTTATTTTTTGTACTTTAGTTAGTTTATTTCATTGTAGTTATTTGTAGATATTGTATTTAATTAATGTATTGATAGTGTAGTGTTAGGTTTAATTGTAGGTAATTGTAGATATTTTATTTAATTAATTTAATGATAGTGTAGTGTTAGGTGTAATTGTAACTTAGGTTAGGATTTATTTTACAGGTAATTTTGTTATTATTTTAACTAGGTAACTATTAAATAGTTATTAACTATTTAATAGCTATTGTACCTGGTTAAAATAATTACAAAGTTACCTGTAAAATAAATATTAATCCTAAAATAGCTATAATATAATTATAATTTATAGTGTAGCTATATTAGGATTTATTTTACAGGTAAGTATTTAGCTTTAAATAGGAATAATTTATTTAATAAGAGATAATTAATTTCGTTAGATGTAAATTATATTTAACTTAGGGGGTGTTAGTGTTAGGGTTAGACTTAGCTTTAGGGGTTAATACATTTATTAGAATAGCGGTGAGCTCCAGACGGCAGATTAGGGGTTAATAATTGAAGTTAGGTGTCGGCGATGTTAGGGAGGGCAGATTAGGGGTTAATACTATTTATTATAGGGTTAGTGAGGTGTATTAGGGGTTAATAACTTTATTATAGTAGCGCTCAGGTCCGGTCGGCAGATTAGGGGTTAATAAGTGTAGGCAGGTGGATGCGACATTGTGGGGGGCAGATTAGGGGTTAATAAATATAATATAGGGGTTGGCGGTGTTAGGGGCAGCAGATTAGGGGTACATAAGGATAATGTAAGTAGCGGCAGTTTACGGAGCGGCAGATTAGGGGCTAAAAATAATATGCAGGGGTCAGCGATAGCGGGGGCGGCAGATTAGGGGTTAATAAGTGTAAGGCTAGGGGTGTTTAGACTCGGGGTACATGTTAGGGTGTTAGGTGCAGACGTAGGAAGTGTTTCCCCATAGCAAACAATGGGGCTGCGTTAGGAGCTGAACGCGGCTTTTTTGCAGGTGTTAGGTTTTTTTCCAGCTAAAACAGCCCCATTGTTTCCTATGGGGGAATCGTGCACGAGCACGTTTTTGAGACTGGCCGCGTCCGTAAGCAACTCTGGTATCGAGAGTTGAAGCTGCGTTAAATATGCTCTACGCTCCTTTTTTGGAGCCTAACGCAGCCTTTATGTGGACTCTCAATACCAAAGTTATTTTTATGGTGCGGCCAGAAAAAAGCCGGCGTTAGCTACGCGGGTCCTTACCGACAAAACTCTAAATCTAGCCATATGTTTACACCTAACACCCTAACATGAACCCCGAGTCTAAACACCCCTAATCTTACACTTATTAACCCCTAATCTGCCGCCCCTGACATCGCTGACACCTAAATTATAATTATTAACCCCTAATCTGCCGCGCCGGACACTGCCGCCACATACATTATACTTATCGATCCCTAATCTGCTGCCCCCAACATCGCCGACACCTACATTATATTTATTAACCCCTAATCTACCGCCCCCAATGTCGCTGCAACCTACCTACACTTATTAACCCCTAATCTGCCGCCCCCAACGTCGCCGCCACTATAATAAACATATTAACCCCTAAACCGCTGCACTCCCGCCTCGCAAACATTAGTTAAATATTATTAACCCCTAATCTGCCAGCCCTAACATCGCCACCACCTACCTACATTTATTAACCCCTAATCTGCCGCCCCCAACGTCGCTGCCACTATATTAAAGTTATTAACCCCTAAACCTAAGTCTAACCCTAAACCTAACACCCCCTAACTTAAAAATTATTTAAATAAATCTAAATAAATATTCCTATCATTAACTAAATTATTCCTATTTAAAACTAAATACTTACCTGTAAAATAAACCCTAAGATAGCTACAATATAACTAATAGTTACATTGTATCTATTTTAGGATTTATTTTTATTTTACAGGCAAGTTTGTATTTATTTTAAAGAGGTAGAATGGTTATTAAATAGTTATTAACTATTTAATAACTACCTAGTTAAAATAAAGACAAATTTACCTGTAAAATAAAACCTAACCTAAGTTACACTAACACCTAACACTACACTATAATTAAATAAATTTAATAAATTAAATACAATTACCTAAATTAAATTAGCTAAAGTACAAAAAAAAAAAACACTAAATTACAGAAAATAATAAACAAATTACAGAAATTTAAACTAATTACACCTAATCTAATAGCCCTATTAAAGTAAAAAAAGCCCCCCAAAATAAAAAAAAACCTAGCCTAAACTAAACTACCAATAGCCCTTAAAAGGGCCTTTTGCGGGGCATTGCCCCAAAGTAATCAGCTCTTTTACCTGTAAAAAAAAAAATACAAACAACCCCCCCAACAGTAAAACCCACCACACACACAACCAACCCCCCAAATAAAATACTAGCTAAAAAAACCTAAGCTCGCCATTGCCCTAAAAAGGGCATTTGGATGGGCATAAGCCCAAACCCCTAAGCTAAAAAATAAACCCACCCAATACACCCTTAAAAAAACCTAACACTAACCCCCTGAAGATCCACTTACCGGGAGACGTCTTCATCCAAGCTGGGCGAAGTGGTCCTCCAGATGGGCAGAAGTCTTCATCCAAGCCGGGCGAAGTGGTCCTCCAGACGGGCAGAAGTCTTCATCCAAGCAGGGCAGAAGTGGTCCTCCAGACGGGCAGAAGTCTTCATCCAAGCTGGGCAGAAGTGGTCCTCCAGATAGGCAGAAGTCTTCATCCAGACGGCATCTTCTATATTCATCCATCCGGCGTGGAGTGGCTCCATCTTCAATACATCCGACGCGGAGCATCCTCTTCCGACGACTAAAACAGAATGAAGGTACCTTTAAGTGACGTCATCCAAGATGGCGTCCCTTAGATTCCGATTGGCTGATAGAATTCTATCAGCCAATCGGAATTAAGGTAGAAAAAATCCTATTGGCTGATGTTCCAATCAGCCAATAGAATGCGAGCTCAATCCTATTGACTGATTGGATCAGCCAATAGGATTGAACTTCAATCCTATTGGCTGATTGCATCAGCCAATAGGATTTTTTCTACCTTAATTCCGATTGGCTGATAGAATTCTATCAGCCAATCGGAATCTAAGGGACGCCATCTTGGATGACGTCACTTAAAGGTACCTTCATTCTGTTTTAGTCGTCGGAAGAAGAGGATATCTTGAAGATGGAGCCGCTCCACGCCGGATGGATGAAGATAGAAGATGCCGTCTGGATGAAGACTTCTGCCCGTCTGGAGGACCACTTCTGCCCGGCTTGGATGAAGACTTCTGCACTTCTGGAGGACCACTTCGCCCAGCTTGGATGAAGACGTCTCCAGGTAAGTTGATTTTCAGGCGGTTAGTTTTAGGTTTTTTTAAGGGTGTATTGGGTGGGTTTATTTTTTAGATTAGGGGTTTGGGCTTGCAAAAGAGCTAACTGCCCTTTTAAGGGCAATGCCCATCCAAATGCCCTTTTTAGGGCAATGGGGAGCTTAGTTTTTTTTAGCTAGTATTTCATTTGGGGGGTTGGTTGTGTGGGTGGTGAGTTTTACTGTTCGGGGGGTTGCTTGTATTTTTTTTTTTTTCAGGTAAAAGAGCTGATTACTTTGGGGCAATTCCCAGCAAAAGGTCCTTTTAAGGGCTATAGGTAGTTTAGTTTAGACTAGGGTTTTTTTATTTGGGGGTGCTTTTTTATTTTAATAGGGCTATTAGATTAGGTTTAATTAGTTTAAATTTCTGTAATTTGTTTATTTTTTTCTGTAATTTAGTGTTTGTTTTGTTTTGTACTTTAGGTAATTTAATTTAATTGATTTAATTGTATTTAATTTAGTTAATTGATTTAATTATAGTGTAGTGTTAGTGTAACTTAGGTTAGGTTTTATTTTACAGGTACTTTTGTATTTATTTTAGCTAGGTAGTTATTAAATAGTTAATAACTATTTAATTACTATTCTACCTAGTTAAAATAAATACAAACTTGCCTGTAAAATAAAAATAAACCCTAAGCTAGCTACAATGTAACTATTAGTTATATTGTAGCTAGCTTAGGGTTTATTTTATAGGTAAGTATTTAGTTTTAAATAGGAATAATTTAGTTAATGATAGGAATATTTATTTAGATTTATTTAAATTATATTTAAGTTAGTGGGTGGTAGGTTTAGGGTTAGACATAGGTTTAGGGGTTAATAACTTTAATATAGTTGCAGCGACGTTGGGGGTGGCAGATTAGGGGTTAATAAATGTAGGTAGGTGGTGGCGATATTACGGCCGGCAGATTAGGGGTTAATAATATTTAACTAATGTTTGTGAGGCGGGAGTGCTACGGTTTAGAGGTTAATATGTTTATTATAGTGGCGGCGACGCTGGGGGCGGCAGATTAGGGGATAATAAGTGTAGGTAGGTGGCAGCGACATTGGGGTTAATAAATATAATGCAGGTGTCGGCGATGTTGGGGTCAGAAGATTAGGGGTTCATACATATGTGATGCGGGAGGGCCTCGGTTTAGGGGTTAATAGGTAGTTTAATGGTGTTAGTGTACTTTTTAGCACTTTAGTTATGAGTTTTATGTTACGGCGTTGTACCATGAAACTCATAACTACTGACTTTTAAATGCGTTAGGACTCTTGAGAGGGTAGGCTCACTTTTTGGCCTCCCAGGACAGACTCGTAATATCAGCGGTATGGAAGTCCCATAGAATAAAGACTTTACGAAGTTTACGTAAGTCGTTTTGCGGTAAGGCCAAAGAAGTGTGCGGTGACCCTAAACCTTCAAGACTCGTAATACCAGCGGGCGTAAAAAAAGCAGCGTTAGGACCTCTTAATCTAGCCAAGTTTTTGTTTCTAATAATATCTTAGCTAGCAAAATATAAATAGCTAGCCATATAGATCTGTATATGTCAAATACATATATAATTTCCATTCCGAGTTTTTTAGATTTGTGCATATATTTTTTCACGTTTTTACAGAGTGTTGTTTTAGAGTCGATATTTAGCTCTTTTGCATATTATTGAAGTGTGATTATGTATTGGTAATGGCAAGTTCAGCTGCTTGACCATGGTTTAAATAAACATAGACAGCTTGTCTGTCTTTTGATTGCTTCAGGTTAGCAGCTCTACCTGCAACTTGTAACTTCACCTGTATTACAGCTCTGAGGAAGTGCCGTAAAGGCAGGAAACGCATCAGCTGCAGTTTCTTTGCTGTGCCCTTTTGTTCTTTTTAACTTTTTTGTACAATAAAATGGATGTTTGAACCGGCATATTTTCTCCTGTTTAATGTATTTGGAAACCACTACTTTGTCACTACTATATTAGAATACCTTAAGGGAATAGTGCTGATTGGAGAGCAGTTCAAACCTTTAGCTCACAGAAAATGTTACTTTTGAAGTTGGTGGCGGAGCGCAGGGTATTTGAATTTCATATCTATATTAAAAAGTAAGTTATAGCGCATTTTCATGACAATTGATTAATTAAAGTTCTTCTTAAAAAATCACTAACATTTTGGATCTGTTTTTATAAAGGAGAAAGTTAAAGAGACAATCTACACCTTAGCCATGTTAAAGTCTTACTTTAAGATTAAGCTGCAAATAGCCTCCTGCACCCTTTCTATATCATGCAGCAGGAACAGAAAAAAAAGTTATTATAAAATGAATATTCTTTCTTGCCATTTTGAAATGGCTGCCAAGCTCCGCCCACTGATGACATCATGATCTTGGCTGCATATAGGCACTCTGCTGAATAGCATTAACTGTCTGTTGAATCCAACTAGTGAGCCTTTTGCGATTGGATGCCATATGCAGCCCAGATCACGATCTAATCAGTGGGCTGAGCTTGGCAGCCATTTCAAAGTGGCCAGAAACAATATTCATTTTAAAATAAATTTTTTACCATTCCTGCTGCATGATATAGAAAAGGTATAGGAGACTTATTAAAAGCTTAACCCCTTAATGACCAACGACGTACGTCGTACGTCCTCAAAAAAAATACAGTTAATGCCTGAGGACGTACGGCACTAAAGCTAAAATTAACCCTGCAAGCTCGCTACAAGCTACCTAATTAACCCATTCACTGCTAGCCATAATACACGTGTGATGCGCAGCGGCATGTAGCGGCCTTCTAATTACCAAAAAGCAGCGCCAAAGCCATATATGCCTGCTATTTCTGAACAAAGGGGATCCCAGAGAAGCATTTACAACCATTTGTGCCATAATTGCACAAGCTGTTTGTAAATGATTTCAGTGAGAAACCTAAAATTGTGAAAAATGTAACTTTCTTTTTTTATTTGAACGCATTTGGCGGGGAAATGGTTGCATGAAATATACCAAAATGGGCCTAGATCAATACTTGGGGTTGTCTACTACACTACACTAAAGCTAAAATTACCCCAAAAAGCTCCCTACATGCTCCCTAATTAAACCCTCCACTGCTGGGCATAATACACGTGTGGTGCGCAGTGGCATTTAGCGGCCTTCTAATTACCAAAAAGCAACACCAAAGCCATATATGTCTGCTATTTCTGAACAAAGGGGATCCCAGAGAAGAATTTACAACCATTTATGCCATAATTGCACAAGCTGTTTGTAAATAATTTCAGTGAGAAACCTAAAGTTTGTGAAAAAATTTATTTGATCGCATTTGTTGGTGAAATGGTGGCATAAAATATACCAAAATGGGCCTAGATCAATACTTTGGGTTGTCTTCTAAAAAAAAAATATATACATGTCAATGGATATTCAGGGATTCCTGACAGATATCAGTGTCCCAATGTAACTAGCGCTAATTTTGAAAAAAAAAGTTGTTTGGAAATAGCAAAGTGCTACTTGTATTTATTGTCCTATAACTTGGGGAAAAAAGCAAAGAACATGTAAACATTGGGTATTTCTAAACTCAGGACAAAATTTAGAAACTATTTAGCATGGGTATTTTTTGGTGGTTGTAGATGTGTAACAGATTTTGGGGGTCAAAGTTAGAAAAAGTGTGTTTTTTTTTCATTTTTCCTCATATTTTATATATTTTTTATAGTAAATTATAAGATATGATGAAAATAATGATATCTTTAGAAAGTCCATTTAATGGCGAGAAAAACGGTATATAATATGTGTGGGTACAGTAAATGAGTAAGAGGAAAATTACAGCTAAACACAAACACAGCAGAAATGTAAAAATAGCCTTGGTCCCAAACGGTCAGAAAATGGAAAAGTGTTGTGGTCATTAAGGGGTTAATCTAAGGTAAGACTTTAAGATGACCAAGGTGTAGACTGTCCTTTTACCCATCACTTTAACAACAATTAATTTGCCTGTATATTGGTCAACCATAAATAAACATAAAAATATATAATACCAGACAATATTGTCTGTCAAAAGATATCAGTCAACATTATCTATTATGCAAATAGTGTTTAATCCAATTTTACAAAAGAAAAATAAGCAGCCTTTTGAATTTTGACCTCTAGATTATGATTTCAGCCTTGTTTTTTGTAAATGACATTATACATTAAGAGCCAGGTTACAAGTGGAGCGCTAAATATAGCTTTTGTGAACACAATATTTGCGCTCCACTGTGTACGCAAATGTGTATTACAAGTTGACAGCAATGCAAACGCGAGTGCGCTTCCATAGGCTCCAATGAGAGCCTCATTCTGATGCCGTCAGAGACGGCATAGAACCTAAGTGCAACGAAGGGGGTAAGTAGCGCAACGATGGCACCAATATTAAATATATACAGTATGTATATGATTATAAACTGACAGCTAGATTATGAGTTATGCGTGCTATAAGGAAATTAACAAACACAAGAAAAGTTGCGTTATTTAACTTCCTATAGTGCAGCCATTACAAGTTTTTCAAAATCCGGCTTGTGCGTGTGATATGGTGCTTTTAAGCTCCATACCACACAAAAAACAAGCGCTGTTTTGACGTGCTCGTGCACGCTTTCCCCATAGACATCAATGGGGAGAGCGGGTCAGTAAAAAACTAACACCTGCGATCGCAGAAAGGAAAGCTCCGTAATGCAGCCCCATTGTTGTCTTTGGGGAAAAAAACTAACGTTTAAACCTAACATAAACCCCACATCTAAACACTCTTAATCCCCCCCCCGCACCGACATCGCCGGCACCTACATAATGTTATTAAGCCCTAATCTGCCGCCCCAATATCGCCGCCACCTAAATAAAGCTATTAACCCCTAATATGCCTCTCCCGATATCGCCACCACTATACTAAAGTTATTAACCCCTATTCCCCTGAACCCCAACATCACCCACACTATAAATCTATTTAACCCCTATTCTGCTGCTCCCCGACATCGCCGCAACTAAATAAAGCTATTAACTCCTAAACATCTGGCCTCCCACATCACTACCACGAAATAAATCTATTAACCCCTATACCACCAGCCCCCCCACATCGCAAACATTTAAATTAAACTATTAACCCCTATACCTATCCCTAAATCTAACCCTAACCCTAAACCTACCCCTAAACCTAACCCTAACACCCCCTAACTTTAACATAATAACAATAGAGCTAAAATAAAGTTACAATTATTAACTAAATAATACCTAGTTAAAACTAAATACATACTTACCTGTGAAATAAAACCTAAGCTAACTACAATATAACTAATAGTTATATTGTAGCTAGCTTAGGATTTACTTTTATTTCACAGGTAAGTTTGTATTTATTTTAACTAGCCAAAACATAAAGAAAAACCAGCAAGCCTCAATTTAAGGTGTGTAATCCTTTATTCCTCCTTCATAGGTGCTACAATATCATATAGTAAAAACTGCACACAGGCAGTGCTGTCAGTTTAGCAGCTGACGCGTTTCGGCTAGTATGCCTTAATTGTAGATGCCCAATCAGTGACCATTCAATCCATATATAGTCACTGTAATTAAAAAAATGCAAAAACACTGTGGCTAATTACTAAAAACAGACCTGTATGATTAACTCTTATCTGGGCATATAGTGGAGAAACAGAATAATCTGTGGTTAAATAGGGACAAGTTTCTCAGGAAAATAAAATAACTTATATTTGCTCTTATACTCCTATTACATTTAACCCTAAATACTTCAGTAAGTGTGAGTAATTGAAAAAATATATATAAATTTAGATAAGTCTTCAAAGCCAATATTAGTTCTTTTAAAACGTCCTAAGCTTATTTGTTCACCCTAATTAAACAATAATATTAAAACTGCAATGGGTATAGGGAAAATGCGTCTTAAATAATTTAAAAAAGACATGAAGAGTTAAATCCTTTTCCAAAAATTGATTATGTCCCCACTGATATTAAAGCCTAATAAATATATAGAAATATAGAAATATTCAAAAAGCTTCCCTGTGAAACATTTTCACTGTTTTATCTCCACCCCTGGGACCTACTTGTATACGTTCAATTACAGACCAATTAAAGGTGGTAACCTTTTTGTCATGCACTTGTATGAAGTGTCGCACAAGATCTGAACAATACATTTTTTGCTCTATATTATTGAGGTGTTCCCTTATGCGTGAGCGCACCTCCCTTGAGGTGCACCCCACATACTGTAATTTACATTGGGAGCATTCTGCAAGATAGATCACATATTTTGTATGACAGTTTGTACATTCACTCAAATCAAAAACTTTTTGGGTTACATATGATTGAAACTGTTTAGTGGGTCTCATATGATTACAAGCTATACATTGTGAAAAGTGACATCTGTAATGTCCTTTAGAGATAAGCCAACTACTTGTTCTTTTACTCTTATTTTGTATCATAGATGGAGATAATATATTACCTAATGTTGTACCCCTCTTAGGAATAAAACTGCATCCCCTTGACACATAGTCCAAATTCCTTGAAATGGACCATAATTGAGAAAGTGTTTAAAGGTTCAAGGGATCTGAATAAAGATGAAAAATTGGCACAAATAGAGGTCTTTTGGATCCATAAATTAAAAACAAGATGGGCCTTAGGTATGAACTCAGAATATGATATAATAAATTACTGGCAACAGGGCTAAACTATTCAAAATTGTGTGCCTCCTAGTACATTTATGACCATGAGCAATTTGAATACTTATAATTTATTAATGTCTCTAAGGGGGAAATAAATATTTTAAGTAAGGGAAGAAAATGACCAGTAAAAAATTGCAAAATATCTTTTACACATTAAAACATTATTTGAATAATCAAAACAATACTTAACAAACTTTGATTACCCATAAGAGTATAAGTGGTTCATATGCAGATACACAATATAATATGGTTAGTATCATTTGTAGTATATACAAAATTCACTGATAAATCTATAAGTACAAATTATTCAAAAGATGTAATCCCGCCATTTGATTGCAGATAAACTGTTGAGAAAAAAGTGCTACAAAATCCATAAACTTGAATTATTTAAAAGATACAATGTTGCTAGATGATTGCAGACACACTATTGAGAAAAAGTGTTACAAAATGTCTAAAATAACTATCTCAAACAACAATAAGCAAAAACCGAAATTGAGAAAATGAGACACAAAGAATGACAGTACAACAGATAAAACATTAAAAATCAAAAAACAAAAAAAAATGAGACCATATAAGATTTAATAAATAATTGATACTCAACTAAAAAGCAAAGGTTTAATTGAATATACATTAGACAAAAAGAACTCAATACAAGTAGGTTGTGAAGGGGCGTTTGTGTCAATACACAGCAGGTGAAGGATAGGGCAGCTTGAGAGGTGTGTAGAAGGTTAATTAACCAATAAGAAATTTGTATGTATTTTAAATGGTATTCACAGACACAGTTCCCACAAGCTATGATTACGGCGATAGCCGAAACGCGTAAGCTGGGACACTGCCTGTGTCTTACCATGCTGTGTGTTTACTAAATGAACTTGTTTTATTGCTATTGTTGCAAAACTGCCTACAAGCAGAATAAAAGCTAAATTTTATTGAAACCACTACCAGTGCCTGGTGCTCCGATTTTTTTTCGCTACTTTGGATATATGTCATTGGGAACAGTGAGCACAGACACTATTGTGGGGCCAGACCGGAGAACAGAAACTTTGTTTACCTACCTTCAAACAGGAGACACAGAGAAACAGGTGCAAGAGGGAAGTAGAGTGAGACACGACGCACTGAGGCAAGGAGTGACGTCATCAGCTGCAGCCCGTGGACAAGGAGAGTGAGTGAGCGGAGAGTGGAAGACGCTGTGATCCAGGAGCACAGAGAGGTGCGATTGTGTGGATCGGCTTCCAGACAGCTCCTGCAAACGGAATCCGGGCGGATAAGAGGTATCGTACCTACTCAAGCTGTTTGACAAAATTTGTTACTGTGATTCTTCATATGAATTGATATATGACGAACTTTGCTTCCATTTAAAAACAAGCACACTGAACTGTCATTATTTGAAGGTATCAAAGTCTATTGAAAATATTTAAACCCAGGGTGACAACATATGAAAGCAATACCTATTGGGATTATTACTTTGAAACGAAGGAAAGTTAATTATACTGTCTCTGTTTGGGAACGCTTAACGCTATTTCAAGTGGTGCTGGGACTTTTTGCTCTGTATTTGATTAACATAGTCCTTAAGACTGTCTTCTCCTGTCACAATTGATAAATGTCTTTTCACAATGTTACATATTTCTTCAAACTGCGAGCTGTAAGTTGTAACAAAACAGGGTCTGTCTTCCTGGGATCTAAGTTTACCCTTAGTATTAGAACCTTGTAGGAGTGTGTCCCTGTCTAGTCTCTTAACTTCGAGGAAAGCCCTGTTCACTGTCTTAATCGAATAACCTCTCTCTAATAATTGGTTCCTCAGTTTGTCTGCCTCATCTATAAAGTCTGACTCAAAAGTGCAGTTGCGCTTGAGTCTAATAAACTGGCCTTTGGCTACGCCAAAGCCGGTATGTTTAGAATATGAAGACTTAGCGTGGAGGATAGTATTAGAAGATATGGGCTTTCTATAGAGACTAGTGACCACTTTACCTATAGAAACTGACCCTTTGAGGATTACATCCAGATATGGTATCTCTGCTGTTCCTGATTCAGCGGTAAATTTAAGATTGACCTGATTGTCATTTAAATATTTGATAAAATCTACCTTTTCATCATCTCCTCCCGTCCACACAAACAAGAGATTGTCTATAAATCTCTTGAATGTCTTGATTTTGGACCTGAATGGGTTCTGTTCCCCAAAGACGTGGGACCGCTCCCACCAACCCATTAAAAGGTTGGCATAGGAGGGGGCAAATTTAGCCCCATAGCGGTCCCACGTCTCTGCAGGTAGAAGCCATCCCCAAACTTAAAATAGTTGTGGTCTAGAAGGAACTTAATGACCCTGATCACAAATCCTTTAAGATTTTCATCAAAAGTCGTATACATGTCCAGAGAGAACTTTATTGCCTCTAATCCATCTTCATGTGGGATAGTAAAGTAAAGGCTGACCACATCAACGGTCAGCCATACACACTCCTTATCCCAGATGATCTTGTCTAGGCTATTGAGGAGGTGAGTGGTATCCTTCAAATAAGAAAGTAGTTGGTAGACTATGGGCTGGAATAGAGACTCTACCCAGCCAGAAAGGTTCTCAAATAAGGAGCCAATTCCTGAAACGAGCTAAAATAAAGTTACAATTATTAACTAAATAATACCTAGTTAAAACTAAATACATACTTACCTGTGAAATAAAACCTAGGCTAACTACAATATAACTAATAGTTATATTGTAGCTAGCTTAGGTTTTACTTTTATTTCACAGGTAAGTTTGTATTTATTTTAACTAGGTAGACTAGTTAGTAAATAGTTATTATCTATTTACTAACTACCTAGTTAAAACAAATACAAACATACCTGTGAAATAAATCCTAAGCTACCTTACACTAAAACCTAAAATTACAAAAAAAAAAAACCCGCTAAAATCACAAAAAATAAAAAAAAACTACCATTACAAAAAAAACAAACAGCTAGATTACGAGTTTTGCGTTATGGCTCATAACGCTGCTTTTTCATTAACGCTGGAATTACATGTGTTGTAGGTATAGCTGTACCGCACACCTTTTTGGCTGTCATGCAACGTAACTACCGCAACTTTCAAAAAGTCCTTTTTTCAATGGGACTTCCATAACGCCGGTATTACGAGTTTGCCTGTCTGGCCAAAAAGTGAGTGGTACAGCCTATAACTACAAGATCTGTACCGCCACCTGAAAGTCAGTGGTTATGAGATTTACGCTACAAAGCTGTACCATAAAGCTCATAACTAAAGTGTTACAAAGTACACTAACACCCATAAACTACCTATTAACCCCTAAACCGAGGCCCTCCCGCATCACAAACACTAAAATAAAATTACTAACCCCTAATCTGCCACTCTGGACATCGCCGCCACTATAATAAACATATTAACCCCTAAACCACCACACTCCCGCATCGCAAACACTAGTTTAATATTATTAACCCCTAATTTGCTGCCCCCAATGTCGCCGCCACTATACTAAAGTTATTAACCCCTAAACCTAACCCTAAGTCTAAACGTAACCCTAACCCTAACACCCACTAACTTTAACCTAATTAAAATAATTCCTAATAAATTTAAAACCTAAATTATTCTTATTTAAAACGAAATAAATACTTACCTGTAAAATAAAACCTAAGCTAGCTACAATATAACTAATAGTTATATTGTATCTAGCTTATGTTTTATTTTTATTTCACAGGTAAGTTTGTATTTATTTTAACTAGGTTGATTAGTTAGTAAATAGTTATTAACTATTTAATAACTACCTAGTTTAAATAAATACAAAGTTGCCTGTGAAATAAAACCTTACCTGTCTTACAGTTAAACCTATCATTACACTAAAATTAAATAAATTACATTAATGAAATACAATTAACTAAATTACATAGCCCTATCAAAATAAAAAAGCCCCCCCCCCCAAAAAAAAATAATAAAACCCCTAGCCTACACTGCCAATAGCCCTTAAAAGGGCCTTTTGTGGGGCATTGCCCCAAAGAAATCAGCTCTTTTACCTGTAAAAAAAATAAATACAAACAACCCCCAGCAGTAAAAATCACCACCCACACAACCAACCCCCCAAATAAAAGCCTATCTAAATAAACCTAAGTTCCCCATTGCCCTGGAAAGGGCATTTGGATAGGCATTGCACTTAAAAGGGCATTTAGCTCTTTTACATTGCCCAAAACCCTAAGCTAAAAATAAAACCTACCCAATAAACCCTTAAAAAAAAAACTAACACTAACCCCTGAAGATCCACTTACAGTTTTAGAAGAACGGACATCCATCCTCATCCAGCCGGGAGAAGTCTTCATCCAAGCTGCAAGAAGTCCTCAACGAAGCCGGGAGAAGTCTTCATTCAAGCGGCAAGAAGTCATCCTCCAGGCGGGCAGAAGTCTTCATCCAGACGGCATCTTCTATCTTCATCCTTCCGACGCGGAGCGGCTCTATCTTCAAGACATCTGGCACGGAGCATCCTCTTCATACAGTCCTAGCAGTACACTGAAGGTTCTCTTTAAGGGACGCCATCCAAGATGGCGTCCCTTGAATTCCGATTGGCTGATAGAATTCTATCAGGCAATCGGAATTAAAGGGTAAAAAATCCTGTTGGCTGATGCAATCAGCCAATAGGATTGAGCTTTAATCCTATTGGCTGATCCAATCAACCAATAGGATCGAGCTTGCATTCTATTGGCTGATTGGAACAGCCAATAGAATCTCTTTTGCCCCAAACCCACAAAATAAAAAGAAAGTAAACCTAATATATCCATTGCCCTGAAAATGGGCATTGCCCTTAAAATGGGCATTGTCCTTAAAAGGGCATTTAGCTCTTTTGCTTTCCAAGCCCTAATCTAAAAATAAAATCCCACCCCAAAATGAAAAAAACCCACAAAATAACAAACAAATTATCAAAAATAATAACAATTATTCCTATTCTAATACCCATTTAAAAAAAAAAAAAAAAAAAAACTAATCTAGAATAAACTACCAATGGCCCTTTAAAGGACCTTTTGTAGAGCATTGTCCTAAAGATATCAGCTCTTTTTCTAAAAAAAAAAATTACAAACACCCAGGCTCCCTTCACTAATGAAGAGGTCCTGATCACCGTCAAGGACCTCCCGGTCGGTAAAAGCCCGGGTCCTGACGGGATTGGTACCCGATACTATAAAACATTCTCGGATATCCTGGCACCTCACATGCTTCACATATTCAACCAGCTATCGGAGACACCGACTCTACCGTGCACAATGCTGGAGGCTTTTATTTCAGTAATCCCCAAACCTGATAAACCAGAGAACCAACCCGGTAGCTACAGACCGATTTCCCTACTAAACTCCGATGTTAAGATCCTGGCAAAGGTTATAGCCAATCGCCTTAAAAAATTCCTACCCCAGTTGGTCTCTACAGATTAGGTAGGATTCATCCCTGCTAGAGAGGTGCGAGATAATACTCTCAAAGTCATTCAGATGATTTATTTTGCCCATGCCAACTCCGCTCCATTGGTACTTGTATCAACAGATGGGGAGAAGGCATTTGATCAGGTTAACGGGGCGTTTATGCACCACACTTTGTAAAAAATGTGATTCGGGCCACACTTTATCCACAGAGTGTTTTCACTATACTCTAACCCTAGTGCCAGGGTATGAGTCAACGGTATGTTCTCCACATCCTTTATAATTACCAATGGTATGAGGCAGGGGTGTCCCCTCTTTCCTATCCTTTTTGCCCTCATCATGGAGGTGTTGGCGAGCAAGATCCGAGCTAACCCTAGTGTCAAGGGCATCAAAGTGGGTGGAACGGAACATAAGCTGGCAATATATGCCGATGATGTCCTACTGACTCTTGACGACACTTCCTCCTGTCTCCAAGCTTCGTTGGCAGAATTTGAGGAGGCCTTTGGGAGGGTATCAGGCTTTCTTCTTAATCCCACTAAATCTGAGATCCGAAAGTTTGTGTCAGCACTGCCCCTCAAGATTGCCCCAAAACACTTAAAGCACTTGGGAATCACACTGGCTTCTTCTGTGAGGGAGATAGAAGATGTGAATTATAAACGCATTAGAGACAAAGTCTCAAGAGATCTGGCAACCTGAAAAAATAAAACCATCTCCTGGTTGGGAAGAATACATGTCACGAAGATGAACATTTTACCCAGAGTTCTATACTTCATGCAGACAATCCCTCTTTCCTCTGCCTTGCATTTAATCCACCAGATCCAATCAGCAATCGAAGCATACATCTAGAACGATTTAAAACCAAGAGTCAGTAAAAAGACGTTATATCTTCCCAGAAGCAGGGGAGGGGTGGGGGTCCCTCTGCTGAATGAATATCGCAAGGCGATAAGCCTCCAGTGCCTCATGGAGTGGAGTCATAACTCCACCAATAAGGCCTGGATAGGACTGGATAATGAGATACTACAAAGGGGCAATGTCGGATCCCTCGCATGGGTAAAGGCAACACACCGCCCTAGTCGTATTTCACCATATCCCCTAATAGAGGACGTTTTTCTGATTTGGGATAAACTAATCAGAGTTGAAAGCCGCATATCAACCATTAACACGCCGGTAACTCCAGTGCACGAAAACCCTGACAATGGACTGGCAAACAAAATACATAACCCCGGTACTTCATATCCATTATCAGTGGTAGCCATATCTAACGCTATTTATCAGGGAAAAATCAAGACCCAAGAAGGCTTAGCCAAATGGGCCCGCGGGATGTTCTCTTCTTAGTTTTGGGTAGTGCAACTCAACCACTACGTCAATAGACTTAAAGACAGGGCCTCCCTAACCAGACAAAAAACAACTTTTGAAATGCTCTGCACCACCACAACTACTCCAAACCACTTAATCTCGCTCTTTTACAGAATACTATTGGTAGGGAGTGATACAGTAGTGCCTTCCTATGTGGATGCCTGGCATGTAGAGTTGGGTTCCGAAATTGACAAAGCAAAAAAAAGCCTCGGTCTTAGTGAGACTCCAGAAAATGCACTACAAATTTCTAAGTAGGTAGTACTTGACTCCACAGAGATTGAAAAAAATATATCCACACACGGGTGGGGAGTGTTGGAGGGGCTGAGGCGAAGAAGGGTCATTTTTACATATATAGTGGCATTGCCCTTGCATACAACCCTTCTGGGAGAATGTGTTCCGTGAAAGTGGCAAGCTTTTGAATATCATTTTACCTCCCAACACAAATTACTTAATGTATCACGAAAAAACTAAAATAGCTGAGGAGGCAAAGCATCAGTTGTACCTCTTTATGCTGAATTGTGCCAAGGGACTCTTCCCAATATACTGGAAATCACTACAAGTGCTGAGTTTGGGGGAATGGAAGGCCGGGGCGGGAGACCTGCTCTGTCTGGAAAGGTTTCACTATTTTAGGCTTGGGAGATTAGTGACATTATTATAGGAGGGCAAAAACATGTGAGGACTGACTACTATTTATTGGTCTTTGACTCTCCTTCATCTGAGATACTTTACCTCTAACACATCTGCATCCACTCCTCATTCCATTAACCCCCTCCATTATTATTATTATTATTATTTCATCTTCTTCTTCTCTCTCTCCCCTCCCCATCCTCCCTTTCCTGTTCCCTTGTCTTTAAGTGGATAACATGAGCCAAACATCCACTAACCTTCTGTTCAATGTACTCAAGAACAGAGGTCTGTATACTCACTCCACTGTGAATCAGGGCATGAATAGATGTCTATGCTTTCAAACTCACAGCTCCATGAGAATGTACATGAAAATGTATAAAGCAAGTAGTCAGAATGATAACAATGAACAACCAAATTGTATAACTTCTCTTTTCGTTTTCATTTGTGGCACAGCAGTTTTGATTTGTGAATACACAACTAATGCAATCCAGTCTCTGTAAACTGTTTTTGATGTAAAATTGCATATGTTCATTCAATAAAGCTTTTTTAAAAAAAAAACCCAACTAACATTACAAACCCCCACCCGCGCAAACCCACAAAATAAAAAAAAAACTATCTAAAAAAACCTAAGCTACCCATTGCCCTGAAAAGGGCATTTAGATCTTGTACATGCCCAAACCCTAATCTAAAATAAAGACCCACCCAAAAAAAACATTAAAAAAAGCCTAACACTAACCCTCAACGATCCACTTACAGTTTTTGAAGTCCCGCTTAAACGATCTTCATCCAGGCGGTGAGATGTCTTCATCCAGGAGCCGAGAATTCTTCATCCAGATGGCCTCTTCTATCTTTGTCCAGGCGGCATCTTCTATCTTGATCCCGGTGACGTGGATCAGGTCCCTCCTGAAGATATCCGGTGCCGAGCATCCTCTTTATACGGTCGCCGCCTTACACTGAATCTTCAATGCAAGGTACGCGATTCAAAATGGAGTCCCTTGCATTCCTATTGACTGAAAAACTTGAATCAGCCAATAGGAATTAGAGCTGATAAAA
The DNA here is from genome assembly GCF_027579735.1 of Bombina bombina. NCBI lineage: Eukaryota > Metazoa > Chordata > Amphibia > Anura > Bombinatoridae > Bombina > Bombina bombina. The sequence continues at coordinate 176,463,916 of NC_069502.1, read as the reverse complement.
TCCTATTGGCTGTTCAAATCAGTCAAATCAGCCAATAGGATTTAAGCAGCTCTCAATCGACCATATGAAGAGTATGCTACGTGCTGGATGTCTTCATGATGGACTCGCTCTGCGCCGCCGGGATCAAGATATAAGATGCCGCCAGTATGAAGATTGAAGAGGCCGTCTGGATGAAGACTTCTCGCTGCCTGGATGAGGAACTGTACTATTCAGGGATGCATAAAACCTACACTAACCTTTCCTTACTCCACTGCTCCCCTTGAACCCCTTAGCACGTAAGCCTATGAGCCCAGCTGTTTGTAGATCACCCGCATAAGAGCCGATTACAACAGTGCAACTCTCGGCAGGGACCTCTATTCATTTAACCTCCAATAAATGTTACCTTGTATACCACCTATGTTTATAGCACTGCGGAATCTGTTGGCACCCTACAAATACCTGATAATAATAATTACTTGCCATTCACAGTGAGGTCAAGTTTTTGCAGCTACTCATATGGAGCATGTTTTCCTGAATGGCAAAAAGGAGAAGAAAGAGGAACATAAACTTATAGAAAAAGTGACGAAGGTGAACAAAAGCGAGCAATAAATTATGAAGATTCTTTATCTTTAGGACACACCAATAGTAATAAGAAAAATAAATAATTTAAACAGGGTGAAATATGCAAAACTCTTAAAAGTGATAATTTAAATGTCAACATTTACAATTAGGACATTCAAGTAATATTAGATTCTTCATTTAAATATGAGTTCAAAAATTGACAAAAGAGTTGAGTTGTGTACTAGAGAGGCAAAACATATATGGTTTAACCTTCTCTAATTCTATAAGTGTAAGAAACTAAAAAAAAGTGGAGATTATGACATAGAAAAGCAATGAGCTTCACTAGATAAACCCAATATTGAAAAAGTCACATAGTTTCAGTGGAAGCTAGATGATTATCGGAGATTAGCAGCGTAAAAACAGTTTAGGGTTGGTTGGAGGAATCTCTTAAACTCATTTGAAATGTAGGGAAGTAAAGTACTATAGTCAAGAACAGAAATATGTTATTACTAGTCCTAAGCCTGTGTACACGGGCCAATTTTTTTAAAGTACCGCAGTTCCAACCCTTGCTCCCTCTCTCTCCCCCCTCTCTTTTGCGCTCTCTTCCCCGCCCCTCTTCTGCTCCCTCCCCCCTCTTTTGCTCTCTCTCCCCCTCTATCTCCCCCCTCTTTTGCGCTCTCTCCCCCTCGTTTGCGCTCTCTCCCCCCTCTTTTGCGCTCTCTCCCCCTCTCTTTTGCGCTCTCTCCCCCTCTCTTTTGTGCTCTTTCCCCTCTCTTTTGCTCTCTCTCCCCCCTCTTTTGCACTCTCTCCCCCCTCTTTTGCGCTCTCTCTCCCCCTCTCTTTTGCGCTCTCTCCCCCTCTCTTTTGTGCTCTTTCCCTTTTCTTTTGCTCTCTCTCCCCCCTCTTTTGCGCTCTCTCCCCGCTCTTTTGCGCTCTCTCATCCTCTCTTTTGCGCTCCCCCCCCCCCTCTTTTGTGATCTCTCGCCCCTCTTTTGCACTCTCTCCCCCATCTTTTGAGCTCTCCCCTCCTCTCTTTTGCTCTCTCTCTCCCCCCTCTTTTTCTCTCTCTCCCCCCTCTCTTTTGTGCTCTCTCACCCCTCTCTTTTGTGCTCTCTCCCCCTTCTCTTTTGCGCTCTCTCCCCCTTCTCTTTTGCACTCTCTACCCTTCTCTTTTGCGCTCTCTCTCCCCTTCTCTTTTGTGCTCTCTCTCCCCCTCTCTTTGATGCTCTCTCTCTCCCCCTCTCTTTTGAGCTCTCTCTCCCCCTCTTTTGTGCTCTATCTCCCCCTCTTCTGCTCTCTCTCCCCTCTCTCTTTTGCTGTCTCTCTTCCTCTCTTTTGCTCTCTCTCTTCCCCCCTCTTTTTGCTCTCTCTCCCCCCTCTCTTTTGCGCTCTCTCCCCCTTCTCTTTTGCACTCTCTACCCTTCTCTTTTGCGCTCTCTCTCCCCTTCTCTTTTGTGCTCTCTCTCCCCCTCTCTTTGATGCTCTCTCTCTCCCCCTCTCTTTTGAGCTCTCTCTCCCCCTCTTTTGTGCTCTATCTCCCCCTCTTCTGCTCTCTCTCCCCTCTCTCTTTTGCTGTCTCTCTTCCTCTCTTTTGCTCTCTCTCTTCCCCCCTCTTTTTGCTCTCTCTCCCCCCTCTCTTTTGCTTTCTCTATTCCCCTCGTTTGCTATTTCCCCCCTCTCTTTATCCCCCATCTTCTGCTCTCTCTATCCCCCCTCTTTAGCGCTCTCTATCTTTCACTGCAAATCCGGCCCCGCCCACGTCCTGCCCGGGACCCGCCTGCGTCACACCCGACCCTGTCCGCGTCATGTCTGGCCACGCCCACTCCACGCCAGATGCCAGGTGAGGTAGGCCAAGTGTTTTTGTCCTCACGCGCAGTCTCTACTGCGCATGACAGCTTCGGACAAATACATTTGGCCTTTTATTATATAGGATTGGAGATGATAGAATTATTAGAAGAATATAGAAGTGCACAGATAGTTTAAATATTTTTTTTTTTATCTTGATAGTTATGAGCTGAAGTAAAGAAGATGAACCATGGTGGCCAAACCAACTGAAAGAGAATGCAGCAGAGAGAGATAGCTTAACGTGTCCTGAACCAAATAAGATGATGTCGCAGTGCTCAGATTTTTCTATGTTATAACTGAATGAAGCAGGTTTTGGCTTGTGTAAGAAAGTAACACATTTTGTTTTGAAAATATCCTATAAGTTGGCAACAAATGTCATTATTGCAGAGGGACATATTCAATTTTTAACATATTCATTTTTAGGTGTTGGTAATATATCTAGAATTTTTTTTTCTCCAAAGTTAGCAAGATCTATCTGAAGAAGTAAGATTTGTTATATGTTGTCTTGATAACACAAGTGAATCTTTAGTAGGGTCAACTAAAACGGGGATTAAAGCGACTGCAAGGAAAGAAGAATGGGGTGTCTCAAAGATACCAAATTGTGGAGCATTTTTAGGAAAGGTAGGTAAATAATGATGGCGCTGGTCTGTTGAATATTTTTTTCTCTAATGAATGAAGAGAAAATAAGGAATTGAAATGTGTATAGAAGCCAATGAATATGGGTGCAGTATACTCACTCCATAGGTTGTATGTTGTTCAGCTCCAGTGGAATATGTCCCCAGGTAATGTGAATCCACAAGGTTGTGGTGTAGGGTTTCAACTTTCAAAGGTACCCACTGATAGACTGCGAATAAATGGAGACTCAAATGACCAAATTAGCCAATAAACAAAGAATAAAATGTAGTAACTTACTCCATATAAAGGAGAATCCGGCTTAGCACAGCAAAGAAGGGTATTCACAATCTTCTAACTTTGGTAAAAAGGTATTTTTTTTAGCGCAACGCGTTTCAACATTTAACACGTCTTTATCAAGAGCATAGATAAGAACAAGTAAAAAGAAGTAAAAGCAAGTGGCTGAGTGTGTTTGCTGTGACAAAAAGCCGGTTTATATACAGGGTTACTGGTATTCCAATTTCCTGTTTGTTACAGGAAGTTGGATTTACAATATACAATAAGTTAAATACAGATTAGTATTGATGTTAAACTATTTCTATAGTAAAGTGCTGTATAATTAGAAGTATAATTAGAAAATGCCTTTTAAATAACTTAAATGAAATTTGAAGATTATTAAGATATAGGTTAACATCAATACGATATTTAGCCAATCAAAATACGTCTTCGTTGTATTAATCCAAAGAGAAAAGCGTGAGAAACTAGTCCTCAAACAAGTAGTCCGTGATGTGTAAGTTCCATTTCAGGTCCGATAGAAGATCACATGATCAGTATGTCCAATCCGGATTAAGTTGTGAATCGAGAGGCTTGTCATCTGATGTAACGGATTGGGGCAATCCTCGATAGGTCCGTATCCATGAGAGGAGTGTCTTGTATGACGTTACGTTAATGTATACATTTCCATAAATAAACAAAAGCAGAATGTCTGCAATAAAAACGGAAAAAAAGTGACCAGTATTTGTTCTTCCATGTATGCACCATATTATAATAACCAAAACAAAAAACATAATAATAACCCCATTGCATATCGTCCCTAGTGAAAGAAGAATTTTTGCTTTTTGACTGATGCCAATTGTTGCACATTATTATTGGGGATAGCGTGTAAATGAATTAATTATTTTTTACCAGCAAACATAAATTTCTATTGAATAGGAATTGTTATTGAAAAGTACTCTGAAGTATATTTATATTGCTATATGAGAAGTCTATTCCAAGTGTAAAAAGCCTAAAGTAAGTGACGTGAAACTGCTGATAAAGCAAATATTTCTTACAACGTGACATATATTGTAGAGGGAATTGGAGGACCCTTAATATTAGGTGCAACCAATATAAAAAAGTTAAAGAATCACTAAATCGAGTCTGGGCATTAAACAATATGTCCTAATACTTATATATATATCTAGAGAGTTTCTTAATTAATATATGTCTAAGTGAGATTAGTATTGAACAACTTGGATATGTTAAAATCCTATCATTAAAGTATATTTAGCAATTATTGATATTTATTGCGTGTCTTATGCCGTTACAATGATGTATACATTTCAATAAGTAATATTATTGGAAAAAAAAAACTCTTGTCAAGTTTTCAACAAAGATAACTTCCTCTGGTTAGGTATAGAGAGGGTTTCTACACACTGGAGAGGGGGAACAATCGAAAAACAACTTGACAGAAGGGAGCAATGGTGGATGCACACCATGAGAACTTATAACAGCTGGGGTCTAAACAAAGACATCAGAGTAGCAGCTTTTATATAATATCCAACAACCTCTACAATTTTTCACTTTTATTGCATTTTATTTTTCAATTATTAATATAGATAATCACTCCTCCCCCCTGTATAGCATACCCTAGTTATCAATAAATATTTACAATTGCTAATACACTTTATTGACATGATTTTACTTTATCCAAGTTAGTTTATACCTATTTCACACACTAATTTTATATACATATACACTTAGATTCACATTAATTTCAGGAACTTTATATACATATAAATATTAGGACCTATTGTTTAATGTCCAGGTTTCACTTAGTATTTCATTTTTAATATTTTTATATGGGTTGCACATAATATTAATGGTCCTTTGGTTCCATATACAATATATGTCACTTTTTAAGAAATATTAGTAACATCACCAGTCCTTCGCCACTCACTTTAAGCTATTTTACACTTGGAATAGATCTCTCACATAGCAATACAGGGAGTGCAGAATTATTAGGCAAGTTGTATTTTTGAGGATTAATTTTATTATTGAACAACAACCATGTTCTCAATGAACCCAAAAAACTCATTAATATCAAAGCTGAATAGTTTTTGAAGTAGTTTTTAGTTTGTTTTTAGTTATAGCTATTTTAGGGGGATATCTGTGTGTGCAGGTGACTATTACTGTGCATAATTATTAGGCAACTTAACAAAAAACAAATATATACCCATTTCAATTATTTATTTTTACCAGTGAAACCAATATAACATCTCAACATTCACAAAAATAAATTTCTGACATTCAAAAACAAAACAAAAACAAATCAGTGACAAATATAGCCACCTTTCTTTGCAAGGACACTCAAAAGCCTGCCATCCATGGATTCTGTCAGTGTTTTGATCTGTTCACCATCAACATTGCGTGCAGCAGCAACCACAGCCTCCCAGACACTGTTCAGAGAGGTGTACTGTTTTCCCTCCTTGTAAATCTCACATTTGATGATGGACCACAGGTTCTCAATGGGGTTCAGATCAGGTGAACAAGGAGGCCATGTCATTAGATTTTCTTCTTTTATACCCTTTCTTGCCAGCCACGCTGTGGAGTACTTGGACGCGTGTGATGGAGCATTGTCCTGCATGAAAATCATGTTTTTCTTGAAGGATGCAGACTTCTTCCTGCACCACTGCTTGAAGAAGGTGTCTTCCAGAAACTGGCAGTAGGACTGGGAGTTGAGCTTGACTCCATCCTCAACCCGAAAAGGCCCCACAAGCTCATCTTTGATGATACCAGCCCAAACCAGTACTCCACCTTCACCTTGCTGGCGTCTGAGTCGGACTGGAGCTCTCTGCCCTTTACCAATCCAGCCACGGGCCCATCCATCTGGCCCATCAAGACTCACTCTCATTTCATCAGTCCATAAAACCTTAGAAAAATCAGTCTTGAGATATTTCTTGGCCCAGTCTTGACGTTTCAGCTTGTCTTTCAGCCTTTCTTACCTTGGCCATGTCTCTGAGTATTGCACACCTTGTGCTTTTGGGCACTCCAGTGATGTTGCAGCTCTGAAATATGGCCAAACTGGTGGCAAGTGGCATCTTGGCAGCTGCACGCTTGACTTTTCTCAGTTCATGGGCAGTTATTTTGCGCCTTGGTTTTTCCACACGCTTCTTGCGACCCTGTTGACTATATTGAATGAAACGCTTGATTGTTCGATGATCACGCTTCAGAAGCTTTGCAATTTTAAGAGTGCTGCATCACTCTGCAAGATATCTCACTATTTTTTACTTTTCTGAGCCTGTCAAGTTCTTCTTTTGACCCATTTTGCCAAAGGAAAGGAAGTTGCCTAATAATTATGCACACCTGATATAGGGTGTTGATGTCATTAGACCACACCCCTTCTCATTACAGAGATGCACATCACCTAATATGCTTAATTGGTAGTAGGCTTTCGAGCCTATACAGCTTGGAGTAAGACAACATGCATAAAGAGGATGATGTGGTCAAAATACTCATTTGCCTAATAATTCTGCACTCCCTGTATAGTGACTAAAATATAGAGAGAAAGCTACATAGTCTATACATAAATACAAGATAGTTAAACAGATTTGTCCCCGTAACACTCTTTAAGTGCTGTTTAAGAACAATCCATCCAGACGTTATCCCCAATAATAATGTGTAATAATGGGCAAAAATTAAAAAACCCTTTTTTCGCTCGAGATGATATGTAATGGAGTTGCCATATATATATATATATATATATATATATATATATATATATATATATATATATATGTTTTCTTTCTGGTTATTATAATGTCATGCACACAGAGAAGAACAGGTGCTGGCCTTTTTCTCTGTTTTATTGCAGACAAAATGTTTATTTACTTATTGAAATGTATACATCATTGTAACGGCATAAGACAAGCAATAAATATCAATAATTGCTAAATATACTTTAATGATAGGATTTTAACATATCCAAGTTATTCAATACTAATATCACTTAGACATATATTAATTAAGAAACTCTATATATATATAGACTTCTCATATAGCAATACAAATATACTTCAGAATACTTTTTAATAACACTTCCTATTCGATAGAACTTTATAAGTTCGCTGCTAAAAAATAATTCATTCATTTACACGCTATCCCCAATAATAATGTGCTTTCACTAGGGACGATATGCAATGGGGTTATTATGTATGTATATGTTTTTTGTTTTGGTTATTATAATATGGTGCATACATGGAAGAACAAATACTGGTCACTTTTTTCCGTTTTTATTGCAGACAATCTGCTTTTGTTTATTTATGGAAATGTATACATTAACGTAACGTCATACAAGACACTCCCCTCATGGATACGGACCTATCGAGGATTGCCCCAATCCGTTATATCAGATGACAAGCCTCACGATTCACAACTTAATCCGGATTGGACATACTGATCATGTGATCTTCTATCGGACCTGAAATGGAACTTACACATCACGGACTACTTGTTTGAGGACTAGTTTCTCACGCTTTTCTCAGTGGCTAATACAACAAAGACGTATTTGATTGGCTAAATATCGTATTGATGTTAACCTATATCTTAATAATCTTCAAATTTCATTCAAGTTATTTAAAAGGTATTTTTTAATTATACTTCTAATTATACAGCACTTTACTATAGAAATAGTTTAACATCAATACTAATCTGTTTCTAACTTATTGTATATTGTAAATCCAACTTCCTGTAACAAACAGGAAATTGGAATACCAGTAACCCTGTATATAAACCGGCTTTTTGTCACAGCAAACACACTCAGCCACTTGCTTTTACTTCTTTTTACTTGTTCTTATCTATGCTCTTGATAAAGACGTGTTAGACGTTGAAACGCGTTGCGCTAAAAAAATACCTTTTTACCAAAGTTGGAAGATTGTGAATACCCTTCTTTGCTGTGCTAAGCTGGATTCTCCTTTATATGGAGTAAGTTACTACATTTTTTTCTTTGTTTATTGGCTATTTTGGTCATTTGAGTCTCCATTTATTCGCAGTCTATCAGTGGGTACCTTTGAAAGTTGAAACCCCACACCACAACCTTGTGGATTCACATTACCTGGGGACATATTCCACTGGAGCTGATCAACTACAACCTATGGAGTGAGTATACTGCACCCATATTCATTGGCTTCTATACACATTTCAAGCCCTTTTTTTCTTTTCATTCATTAGAGAAAAAATTATTCAACAGACCAGCGCCATCTCTTATCCTTCTGCCAATTGTAATTACAGTCATAGAGGAGAGACTGTAAGAAGGCTGCGGTCTAACCTAAAAGGAGAGTATCAGTTCAGTATCAGTTCTTATTTTATTTCTGTTATTTTGATACAGAAATTGTTGTTTTGTGTGTTTATTTCATCGAACACTTCTGTATTTTGCTTGTATCCATACAGGTAAATAATGAGAATTAAACGATTCCAAACACAAATAAATTAAAATAGGCAGATGATATAGCAAGAGAGAAACAGTAGACATTGATAGAGGAGTGACAAAAGGAGAAAAGACAATAATATTGACACCAAATAAGATAACATTGGTCAATACAGTATATTCTGTATCTCAGTTATTATTATTACTATTATCCTTGTCATACCTTTATTGTTATATTAATGCTGTTCATCTTCAGTAATGTATGAGTATATATTACCTCTGATGGGTGAAGGGAGTTGATGATGTGAGTATGCAGTACATAGAATGAAAAGAGCATCTGGCTAAGCATAGTAAGGATGGACAATGCGCTTAGGGCATACTACTGCTTGGTGCAACCATGTGCATTATGGTGTTCCTGCTGCTTCCTGTCAGTGGTGATAAAATATGTTAGTATAAAACAGCTTCAGACCTCAGGGAATATTCCTGTGCAAAGAAGCACCTGGCTATAGTTTTGCATACAGCAGGATGTAATCCTCTATTATAGAGATTGTATCCATTATTTTATAAGATTATTTCCTACTAAACTTGAATATAGAGGATTGCTCATAAAGATATATCTACAAAAATGTGTGCGTCCAGATGAATCTGTAATCTATATAAAAGTGATAAATTACTGAAAAATCAATATTGTGCACTATTCTTAGTGCTTTACTTTTAATCTAGGCTGAAATTTATCACAGAAATTAGTGTTTCTCAGTTCTACCCTCAAGTACTCTAACAGGCAGGATTCTTACTCCCTGCGTATACTCACTCACTGTGACTTTCTTACCTATACTCACATAGGGAAATCATTATAATCTAGCCAATTACTGACATCTGAGGACTGGATGTGAGAAACACTGATGTAAAGTAGACATTTGAGTTCAGCTGAAACGTTTGTTATGAATATTCAAAATACTTTGTATTTTGAATATTCGTTGCTGTGTTATTTGGTATTCGTTTAGTTTTAAATGAAAAGAATACCGATGATTCGTGAAACATTTACATTTGTTTTCATTAAATGACTGTACATGTTCCTTTGCTACAGGTGAGAAAGTTATCCTGTAGCATATAATACTTACCGCTAGCGCGCTGGAGAGCCGTGCTAATCTTGATCCTTCTTCACAGAGCCGCGCTAATAGGACATTTAGCGAGGCAGCTCCTAGGGCCTGCACTAAATGCCTGCACTAAATGGAGCGTGCTAAATGTAAGTAAATTAACTATTTAAAGGAAACTAATGAATACTGACGATCGTCATTATTCATTCATTTTCTTTAAATTTCATGCTGCATTCGTGCAGATTTTAATTTGGTTAAAACAAGACCAATATCCCTGGGTTTCGATAACAAATGTGCAGTCGTAAATAAATGAATGCACATGTCTTATATAAAGTGTTTCAAAATAAAAGTGACAGGTAAAGTGTATATCACTGTCAGAGAGTTGTGTGGCAGATATTGGGCCACAGTGAAATATCACAAGGAAAATATAGCGTCATTAAATATGCCTGGTAAAGTGTTCTATGCACAAGTATGCAACAAAATAACCCTGTGTATGTGATTATATTAGAAGCAGAAACATGGTAACATGAATATTACTTCAGTCATCATATTTGTTTTCTAATGTGACATAATATTAACCCCTTGGCGACTGAGGACATGTTAGGCACATCCAACAAAGGGTGTCAGTTAAGGACCAAGGACAAGCCTGACACGTCGTCGGGTAACCTGAGCGCTGTAAGCGATCGAGATTGCTTCCAGCCGCTCAAACAGTATTGCAGCAATGCCTCGATGTTGAGGCATCCTGCAATACTGTTCCTGACTGCCGGGCTCCGTTTTCCGGTTTCACCCCACGTGGAGCCTAGCAGTCAGGCAGAGCATCGGAAGCCATCGAGCACTGTTGAGGCACTTAGTAAAATAACATAATAAATTAATAATAATAATAATAATAATAATAATAAATTTATTTTTTAATAAAATAGCCCCATATAGCCCCCCTCCCCTATATGGCTTCAAAGATGGCAATGCACAGTGCATCATGGGGCTTCTGGGGGTGTCCCTAGCCTGCATCATCATAGGGGCAGGTTAGGGTCATCCAATCTGATCTTGCGCCTATAATTTAATTTTTAATAATAAAATATCCCATTTGTCTGACCATGTCAATATTGTAAATATTGACTCTGACCAGTGTGGATCTCCCTCCCTCTCCTCACTTGCATTTTTGTGGGAGAGAGAGAAAGATCTGTGTTTAGGAGAGAGAGATTTAGATAATATATTTTTTAGAGCCATTAGCCCATAGTTTTTAGCTAGTTTTAATTAATTTTTGAAAAAAATTGTGAGACCGAAAGTCCCTTTGCTGAGCCATTAACCCCTAGCTTGCTAGTGATCACTATAAATCACTGACAGCAGCACAGCAGCACTTTTTTGCTCTCTGTGCATTTTTTTAGGGGTTAATTTTTTTTTTTAGTGATTTTTTTGAGACCCAAAGGCTCATTTCAGAGCCATTTTGTTAATTTAGTTCATTTAAATTTAGTGTTGATTTTTTTTTAGTATTTTTTTTCTCTGTGACAGATAAAAATAAATCATATCACAGAGAACATATAGGCCTAGATTTAGAGTTCGGCGGTAGCCGTCAAAACCAGCGTTAGAGGCTCCTAACGCTGGTTTTGGCCGCCCGCTGGTATTTGGAGTCAGTGATTAAAGGGTCTAACGCTCACTTTACAGCCGCGACTTTTCCATACCGCAGATCCCCCTACGCCATTTGCGTAGCCTATCTTTTCAATGGGATCTTTCTAACGCTGGTATTTAGAGTCGTTTCTGCAGTGAGCGTTAGAGCTCTAACGACAAGATTCCAGCCGCCTGAAAAAAGCAGGAGTTAAGAGCTTTCTGGCTAACGCCGGTTCATAAAGCTCTTAACTACTGTACCCTAAACTACACTAACACCCATAAACTACCTATGTACCCCTAAACCGAGGTCCCCCCACATCGCCGCCACTCGATTAAAATTTTTAACCCCTAATCTGCCGACCGCCACCTACGTTATACTTATGTACCCCTAATCTGCTGCCCCTAACCCCGCCGACCCCTATATTATATTTATTAACCCCTAACTTGCCCCACACAACGTCGCCGCAAGCTACTTAAAATAATTAACCCCTAATCTTCCGACCGCAAATCGCCGCCACCTACGTTATCCCTATGTACCCCTAATCTTCTGCCCCTAACATCGCCGACCCCTATGTTATATTTATTAACCCCTAATCTGCCCCCCACAACGTCGCCGACACCTACCTACAATTATTAACCCCTAATCTGCCGAGCGGACCTGAGCGCTACTATAATAAAGTTATTAACCCCTAATCCGCCTCACTAACCCTATCATAAATAGTATTAACCCCTAATCTGCCCTCCCTAACATCGCCGACACCTACCTTCAATTATTAACCCCTAATCTGCCGACCGGAGCTCACCGCTATTCTAATAAATGTATTAACCCCTAAAGCTAAGTCTAACCCTAACACTAACACCCCCCTAAGTTAAATATAATTTTTATCTAACGAAATAAATTAACTCTTATTAAATAAATGATTCCTATTTAAAGCTAAATACTTACCTGTAAAATAAATCCTAATATAGCTACAATATAAATTACATTTATATTATAGCTATTTTAGGATTAATATTTATTTTACAGGTAACTTTGTATTTATTTTAACCAGGTACAATAGCTATTAAATAGTTAAGAACTATTTAATAGTTACCTAGTTAAAATAATTACAAATTTACCTGTAAAATAAATCCTAACCTAAGATATAATTAAACCTAACACTACCCTATCAATAAAATAATTAAATAAACTACCTACAATTACCTACAATTAACCTAACACTACACTATCAATAAATTAATTAAACACAATTGCTACAAATAAATACAATTAAATAAACTATCTAAAGTACAAAAAATAAAAAAGAACTAAGTTACAGAAAATAAAAAAATATTTACAAACATAAGAAAAATATTACAACAATTTTAAACTAATTACACCTACTCTAAGCCCCCTAATAAAATAACAAAGACCCCCAAAATAAAAAATTCCCTACCCTATTCTAAATTTAAAAAGTTACAAGCTCTTTTACCTTACCAGCCCTGAACAGGGCCCTTTGCGGGGCATGCCCCAAGAAGTTCAGCTCTTTTGCCTGTAAAAGAAAACATACAATACCCCCCCCCCCAACATTACAACCCACCACCCACATACCCCTAATCTAACCCAAACCCCCCTTAAATAAACCTAACACTAAGCCCCTGATGATCTTCCTACCTTGTCTTCACCATGCCAGGTTCACCGATCCGTCCTGGCTCCAAGATCTTCATCCAACCCAAGCGGGGGTTGGCGATCCATAATCCGGTGCTCCAAAGTCTTCCTCCTATCCGGCAAGAAGAGGACATCCGGACCGGCAAACATCTTCTCCAAGCGGCATCTTCTATGTTCTTCCATCCGATGACGACCGGCTCCATCTTGAAGACCTCCAGCGCGGATCCATCCTCTTCTTCCGACGACTAGACGACGAATGACGGTTCCTTTAAGGGACGTCATCCAAGATGGCGTCCCTCGAATTCCGATTGGCTGATAGGATTCTATCAGCCAATCGGAATTAAGGTAGGAATTTTCTGATTGGCTGATGGAATCAGCCAATCAGAATCAAGTTCAATCCGATTGGCTGATCCAATCAGCCAATCAGATTGAGTTCGCATTCTATTGGCTGTTCCGATCAGCCAATACAATGCGAGCTCAATCTGATTGGCTGATTGGATCAGCCAATCGGATTGAACTTGATTCTGATTGGCTGATTCCATCAGCCAATCAGAAAATTCCTACCTTAATTCCGATTGGCTGATAGAATCCTATCAGCCAATCGGAATTCGAGGGACGCCATCTTGGATGACGTCCCTTAAAGGAACCGTCATTCGTCGTCTAGTCGTCGGAAGAAGAGGATGGATCCGCGCTGGAGGTCTTCAAGATGGAGCCGGTCGTCATCGGATGGAAGAACATAGAAGATGCCGCTTGGAGAAGATGTTTGCCGGTCCGGATGTCCTCTTCTTGCCGGATAGGAGGAAGACTTTGGAGCACCGGATTATGGATCGCCAACCCCCGCTTGGGTTGGATGAAGATCTTGGAGCCAGGACGGATCGGTGAACCTGGCATGGTGAAGACAAGGTAGGAAGATCATCAGGGGCTTAGTGTTAGGTTTATTTAAGGGGGGTTTGGGTTAGATTAGGGGTATGTGGGTGGTGGGTTGTAATGTTGGGGGGGGGGGTATTGTATGTTTTTTTTTACAGGCAAAAGAGCTGAAATTCTTGGGGCATGCCCCGCAAAGGGCCCTGTTCAGGGCTGGTAAGGTAAAAGAGCTTGTAATTTTTGTATTTTAGAATAGGGTAGGGAATTTTTTATTTTGGGGGTCTTTGTTATTTTATTAGGGGGCTTAGAGTAGGTGTAATTAGTTTAAAATTGTTGTAATATTTTTCTTATGTTTGTAAATATTTTTTTATTTTCTGTCACTTAGTTCTTTTTTATTTTTTGTACTTTAGATAGTTTATTTAATTGTATTTATTTGTAGCAATTGTGTTTAATTAATTTATTGATAGTGTAGTGTTAGGTTAATTGTAGGTAATTGTAGGTAGTTTATTTAATTATTTTATTGATAGGGTAGTGTTAGGTTTAATTATAACTTAGGTTAGGATTTATTTTACAGGTAAATTTGTAATTATTTTAACTAGGTAACTATTAAATAGTTCTTAACTATTTAATAGCTATTGTACCTGGTTAAAATAAATACAAAGTTACCTGTAAAATAAATATTAATCCTAAAATAGCTATAATATAAATGTAATTTATATTGTAGCTATATTAGGATTTATTTTACAGGTAAGTATTTAGCTTTAAATAGGAATCATTTATTTAATAAGAGTTAATTTATTTCGTTAGATAAATATTATATTTAACTTAGGGGGGTGTTAGTGTTAGGGTTAGACTTAGCTTTAGGGGTTAATACATTTATTAGAATAGCGGTGAGCTCCGGTCAGCAGATTAGGGGTTAATAATTGAAGGTAGGTGTCGGCGATGTTAGGGAGGGCAGATTAGGGGTTAATACTATTTATGATAGGGTTAGTGAGGCGGATTAGGGGTTAATAACTTTATTATAGTAGCGCTCAGGTCCGGTCGGCAGATTAGGGGTTAATAAGTGTAGGCAGGTGTCGGCGACGTTGTGGGGGGCAGATTAGGGGTTAATAAATATAACATAGGGGTCGGCGATGTTAGGGCAGCAGATTAGGGGTACATAGGGATAACGTAGGTGGCGGCGGTTTACGGAGCGGCAGATTAGGGGTTAAAAGTGTAATGCAGGGGTCAGCGATAGCGGGGGCGGCAGATTAGGGGTTAATAAGTGTAAGGCTAGGGGTGCTTAGACTCGGGGTACATGTTAGAGTGTTAGGTGCAGACGTAGGAAGTGTTTCCCCATAGGAAACAATGGGGCTGCGTTAGGAGCTGAACGCTGCTTTTTTGCAGGTGTTAGGTTTTTTTTCAGCTCAAACAGCCCCATTGTTTCCTATGGGAGAATCGTGCACGAGCACGTTTTTGAGGCCGGCCGCGTCCGTAAGCAACTCTGGTATCGAGAGTTGTATTTGCGGTAAAAATGCTCTACGCTCCTTTTTTGGAGCCTAACGCAGCATTTGTTTGAACTCTCGATACCAGAGTTAAATTTATGGTGCGGCCAGAAAACAACCCGCGGAGCGTTAACAGCCCTTTTACCGCCAAACTCCAAATCTAGCCGATAGTGTCTAGGAGGTCGAATGCCATCCTTGCTTTAGAGTCATGCGCCTCTATGTCTGACTCAGACCCCAATTTTGACCCTGCCATATGATCAGATACATTATTAGATACAGTCTCAAATGATAGTGATGTATCTGTGGCTGCTAGCCCCCCTGCCAGAAGGAGACGTGTTGCTCCAGCTGCCATTGATGCTGAAGAGTGGGTAAAACCTCATCACCAGAGGCCAGATATCCCACTCTTCACTGAAAATCCTGGCATCAATGTGGATGTGGCAGGATTTAGCCCCCAACAGTTTATGAAGGTGTTTCTGGGCGATGATGTATTGGGGAACATTGTCGCCAAAAACTAATTTATATGCCCATCAATTCCGTGCTGCAAAGCCTGACACTTTTTTGGAAAAGCAGCAATGGGCCCCCATCGATGTGCCAGAATTTATCATTTCTGGGCATTGACTATGCTGATGGGAATCATAAAGAAACCCTCCATCGGCTCCTACTGGAGCAGTAGCCCTATTTGCTGTACCCCCATTTTCTCCCAGAGTATGTTGAGGAAGAGATATGAAATGATTCTACATTTCATGCACGTCAGCGACAACAGCCTGTGCCCCCCTAGGGAGCATCCCCAGTTTGACAGGCTGTATAAAATCCGTCCCCTGATTACCCACTTTACTGCCAGGTTTGCAGAGGCTTATACACCTGGAAGGAATATATGCGTGGATGAATCCCTGATGAAGTATAAGGGAAGGCTGGGATTCAAGCAGTATATTCCTTCCAAGTGCTCCAGGTATGGAGTAAAAGTGTATAAGCTCTGTGAGAGCGAGACTGAGCATATTCAGTCCTTCCGGGTGTATGAGGGAAAGGATATCCACCTTAACACTCCAGGCTGCCCAGAGCATATGAGAACCACTGGCAAGTTTGTCTGGGACCTGATTTTACCCCTGATCAACAAAGGGTACCACTTGTATGTAGATAATTTGTATACAAGGGTCCTTTAGTTCAAGCTACTGTATTATTTTGATACAGTAGCTTGCGGTACAATTCGAAAAAAACACGCAGGTATCCCAGGACAACTTGCATGCTCCCGGCTACAAAGGGGGGAGACCTCAGCTCTGCGCCAAAAGGAGATGTTGGCAGTTAAGTACAGAGACAAGAAGGATGCATACCTTCTTACCACCATCCACACAGAGAGGACTGTGAAGGTCTCTGTATGTGGCAGAGCTGAGAGCACAATGAAGCCAGTGTGCATCAAGGCTTATAACCGGCATATGGGTGGGATTGATCTAGCAGATCAGCTGCTGCAGCCCTACCAAATTATTGCGGAAGACAATGGCCTGGTACAAAAGGTTGCCATTTACTTAATGCAGATTGCAACCCACAACACTTTTTTGTTTTCAAAAAAGCAAACCCTTAAATGAAACTGACTTTTTTACAGTTTCAGCTCCAGATCATTTCGGAGATTTTGTACCAAGATGCACCTGCTCCCCGGGCGGTGATGGGAAAGAGCAGAGTTGGGGCTACCCATTTTATTTTCAAAATCCCCCCTGTTGCGGCGAAGCAGAATCCTCAGAAAAAATGCAGTCTCTTTACAAAGAGGGGGCAGAGAAAGGACACCACCTTTTACTGTCCAGATTGCCCTGGGCAGCCTGGACTCTGCATTGGGGACTGCTTCAAGCGGTATCCCACACTGGTAAATTTTTTATTTATTTTTTTATATTTGCCGTTGTATTTTTTTGGGGTGTTTTTTTTTGTTACGTTTACTGTTACTGAGTTTTGTTTTGTTTTTTTACTTTTACTGTGCTAGATTTTTAACCCCTTAACGACCGAGGACATGCAGGGTACATCCTCAAAAAAAAGGCAGTTAACGCCTGAGGACGTACCCTGCACGTCCTCGGTGTGGAAAGCAGCTGGAAGCGATCCTGCACGCTTCCAGCTGCTTTCCGGTTATTGCAGTGATGCCTCGATATCGAGGCATCCTGCAATAACCATTTTTAGCCATCCGGTGCAGAGAGAGCCACTCTGTGGCCCTCTCTGCACTGGACATTAACGGCTAAGTTTGTTGGTGGGTGGGAGCCGGTGTGGGAGGTGGGTGGCGGCCATCGATGGCCTTTGTGATGCGGAGGGGGGGCGGGATCGGGGGCGGGGATGACCGGGGGACGACCGGGGGGACGCGCACGGACGCGCGCACGTGCACGGGGAGGCCGGGCGGGCGTGTGCACGGGGAGGGAGTGGGTGGGAACCACTACGCTACAGAAATTTTTTAGTTAGAAGTGGGGATCAAAAGGGTAATTATATTTATTTGGTGATCGGTTTGGCTGGTGGGGTATTGGACTGTGGGGGGGAAGCTACACTACAGAAACAAATAAAAAAAATAATAAAAAAAAACATTTTTATTTGCAAACTGGGTACTGGCAGACAGCTGCCAGTACCCAAGATGGCCCCAATAAGGCAGAGGGGGAGGGTTAGGGAGCTATTTTGGGGGGATCAGGGAGGTTGGGGGCTAAGGGGGGACCCTACATAGCAGCATATGTAAATATGCTAAAAAAACATTATTATTTTTTTTAATACCTTTTATTTTAGTACTGGCAGACTTTCTGCCAGTACTTAAGATGGCGGGGACAATTGTGGGGTGGGGGAGGGAAGAGAGCTGTTTGGGAGGGATCAGGGGGTGGGATGTGTCAGGTGGGAGTCTGATCTCTACACTAAAGCTAAAATTAACCCTGCAAGCTCCCTACAAACTACCTAATTAACCCCTTCACTGCTGGCCATAATACACATGTGATGCGCAGCAGCATTTAGCGGCCTTCTAATTACCAAAAAGCAACGCCAAAGCCATATATGTCTGCTATTTCTGAACAAAGGGGATCCCAGAGAAGCATTTAAAACCATTTGTGCCATAATTGCACAAGCTGTTTGTAAATAATTTTAGTGAGAAACCTAAAGTTTGAAAAAGTGAACAATTTTTTTTTTATTTGATTGCTTTTGGCGGTGAAATGATGGCATGAAATATACCAAAATGGGCCTAGATCAATACTTGGGGTTGTCTACTACACTACACTAGAGCTAAAATTAACCCTAGAAGCTCCCTACATGCTCCCTAATTAACCCATTCACTGCTGGGCATAATACACGTGTGGTGCGCAGTGGCATTTAGCAGCCTTCTAATTACCAAAAAGCAAAGCCAAAGCCATATATGTCTGCTATTTATGAACAAAGGGGATCCCAGAGAAGCATTTACAACCATTTATTCCATAATTTCATGAGTTGTTTGTAAATAATTTCAGTGAGAAAC